>NC_066869.1:23051444-23258944 GCF_022985175.1 Labeo rohita | reverse complement strand
CAAAGTGTAGCGTAAAAGTACTTTTTTTTCGTTAGAAATGTACTCGAGTTAAAGTAAAAGTATGCATCTTTAAATCTACTCTTTAAAGTACACATTTTCCAAAAATGTACTTAAGTAAATGCAACAGAGACATGTACTTCGTTACTACCCACCTCCGCGAGTGAGTGTATTTTTACATGACAGAATGAGACAGACCATTGCTTAACTGAGTTGGCCTAACTTGCCATTTATCAGCTTATAATAAACCATGCAACTGATTATTATTTTCTAAGAAAAATGTCCTTTAGCCTATTCCAAGAGTTTCTAAACAGTAGGTTATACATGCCTGGTAATAATAGTTTTTGGCTTTACTTCAACCTGCTTTCTTTCTTTTTCTTTTTTTTTTTCTTTCTTTCTTTCTTTCTTTCTTTCTTTCTTTCTTTCTTTCTTTCTTTCTTTCCAATGATTTTTGCTAAGGGTGCTAAAATGCATACCCCATATTAAGCAAAGAAAAAGAAAATGGCTTCTGTATAATTTGTATTAGTTTATTATTATTAGTTGTAGTAGTATTAGTATTATTAATAATATTATTATGTGTGAGCTCTTGAAGTGTACAGTTAACATTTTTAAGGGGTTAAGCACCTCTTTTTACTGTTGATTTGTTGAAAAGTCTGATTCAAAATCTGTTTCAGTCTCTTTTTTTACCTTCATGGAAAGTGTCAAATGTGTTCATTGAAGTTAGAGCTAAATCAACACACCAAACTACCTGATAATCTAATAATAGCAAACGTTAGTACAACTTTTGCTAGGTTTGTTGAAATGTGATTACTTGTTTATTGATAACACAGTAGAGTCAAGCTCATGTCTTCTAATGGAAAAGCTGTGAATGACGGTTATACAGAGAACTCAAATCTCTCTCTCTCTCTCTCTCTCTCTCTCTCTCACTCACACACACACACACACACTGCTTCCCCCATGTGAGCCAGAGTTCAGGGGTCACCAATTACTTGGGGAGGCTGAGAAAGTTGCAGAGGCCATCCCACGGCTGCCATGTTGAATTAATGTCTGTTTGCTTACAGGTAGAAAGTCAGAACTCACTACAGCTCAGTGGATATTATGAATTATAAGTCAGTCATGCAATATGTAGTACATACTTGAAATCACTAACATGTATAAAAAAAAAAACTTTGTAGACATCCATACTGTTAACAATGCACATACAAACATAAATAATATTTCAGACATACATCGGGAATATTAACACATAATAAGACGGTAATAAGCAATATCTCACAAGCAAGGCGGCTTTGGTTCAGCTTTAGAAATGAAATATAAAATGACAATATATATACACATTTTTGATTTGTTATCATTAAATATGTTAATTAAATATATTAAATATGTTAGTTTTGGATATTTATATAAATAAACAATTATGTGTCTTTTTTTTTTTTTTTTCTATTTCATTATAATCCTTATGAGCAAAGACATTATTGTCTGTACAAGCAAATGTTGAAAAGTCTGGATCTGAGCCCGAATTCCTCACATCACAGTAGCTTTCCTAACTCCAGTCACTCAGACTGGGTTTGTTCAACGTCCGAAAACTCTCTCCCCTCCCTGTGTAAAAGGAGAACAAGAAAAGAAAAGTGGCCATTGTTCAGGGCAGAGTTTGCAGAAGGCGAGCCCTTTGCACTTTGTGAATGATTTAAGTCTCAATGGGTCTGATTCATTGTGTTCAGCCAAACCAGCATAATTTGCAAAAACAGCACTTGATTTTGTAATAAAGGTCTAGTGTCGTCTTCAATTGAGTCCTGCTGCTCAGTGGCAGTAATTACAGGGGCCTTCTCTGTCTCTGTCTGGGTCCCCTCGCTCCCTCTCTCAGCGTCAGTGAAGGTCCAGCTGAGCTCTGATGCAGAGCTAATGCTAATACACGCTGTTCAGCAGAAGCTAGACACATGCGCACAAATTCACGCTGAGAGACAAGTGTTCTAATTATGCCTGTTAATCGATCAGAATTTCAATAGAAGGAAAGACATGCTGATAGTCACAATTAATCATGTAAATCAAGGCTGGGAGGGATAAACTTTACAACTGCATGCACTATGATAAAACTCTTTTTCTAAATTTTCTAAATTGTTCAAAGCAGTTTCAAAGACTCTAGATACAAAGATGCACTTAATTACTTATGACTGGGAGAATGCAGGTTTCTGAGACACACACTTACAATAGCACATGCGCATTGGCTGGTCTAGCCTGAAAAATAGGTGGTTTTTAACACTATTTGAGCATATGACAAAATTTATGAGACAGTTGTTGTCAGATTTCATTGGTGAGTTAAAATATGAAATGTATCTGTAAGCTTGGTAAGCAGCTTTGGAGAATTCAATGCTTTCCCATTCAAAGAGACAGGAACTGTACTTGCATGACTGAATATAGCGGCCTGAGAGGCGTTTCAAAGATGGCCGCCAAGTGAAATGACTTGCCTTAAAGAGACTTTGCCTGAGTCCCAATGTGCATATTACTATCCATCCTAAATTCTATGTGATAGTAATTTTCAATGCTATTTAGGGCAAAAAGGGTGGATAGTATGCACAGTGGGATGCAGGGTTAGACTTTATCCCTCACAATCTCATCTTAATGCCTTAAATTCCTGTTGCTGGCTTTCTAGGCTATAATTTGAATAAATTTACTCATGGAGTCACTTTCCGATAACCATTTATCCAATATCGCCACTTGCCATTGTGTTGCAAAAAAATAACCATATGGATTTGCTACACTAACCATATTTTAACCATGGTATTTGCAGTGAAACTGTGGTTATACAAATAATCAATATGCCCAAAAACCATGGTTACTACACATTAACTATAATAAAACCATGGCTGATTTTCGTAATTGTCATTTACTAATTCAGTTAACTGAGTGAAAGTGGAGCAGGTCCATGCTGGTGTGATTGAGTGGAGGCGGGGACTAGTTATTACTCCACCCTAAAACGGAGTAATAATCTGCATTCTTATGAGAAACTGTCTGTATGCAGGTGCGCTAAACGCTGACCGGAAACTCCCAAGCTGTAATAAACAGAAAGCGGAAGTAGTTGTGCAAGTAAGCCATTGTGGTGCTTCACTAACTTGAAATTTGGATTTTTCCCACCTCCTACTTGGGCCTAGAGCGCCGCTTTAAGTCGGACATCCGACCTGTAAACTCAGGACAGATCAATCAACCCTAACTCCCCTGTTTCGAAGCGCTTGAAATACCACATGCTGGTGACGCATGCTTGTCAAAACTATGTAAATGCAACAAGAACTCATGCCAAAACATGCACAAAAAAAAAAAAAAAATATGCAAATAATATAGTTAATACAATTGCAATGATAAAATACCATTAAATATAAGTATTATTAATGTTGTGTTTGTTTTATGAAGAGCTATAAGGGCCAGTAAGAGACCATTAAGTACAATTTATCATTTTAATTACACAAATGTCTCGTTAAAAATATCTACAAATTAATGAAACTGATCTGAGATCAGATAAAAACCATAGACGCTGGTTCAGCGGTTCGCTACTGGCGGGCGATCTCAATGAACTTGCCTGATTCATGGGTTTAGCATATAGCATTATTTCGGTTTCTCATTGTGAATGACGAATATGTACTATTAAAGGAGAAGTCCACTTCCAAAACAAAGATTCACATATAATGTACTCACCCCCTTGTCATCCAAGATATGTCTTTCTTCAGTAGTAAAGAATTTTTTTTTTTTTTTTTTTTTTTTTTTTTTTTTGAGGAAAACATTTCTGCATTTTTCAACATATAATGGACTGGTATGGTGCCCCGATTTTGAACTTCCAAAAATTCAGTTTAAATGCGGCTTCAAACGATCCCAAATGCGGTTGTAAACGACCCCAGCTGAAGAAGAAGGGTCTTATCTAGTGAAACGATCAGTTATTTTAATTTTAAAAAAAAATACAATTAAAATACTTTTTAATCTCAAACACTTGTCTTGCCTCTGCCTGACCTCTGTGTTTTCTGACTCAAGACAGTTAGGGTATTTCGAAAAGCTCTGACTGTATTTTCTCCCTCAACTTCAGGATCAAACACCCAAAAAGGTAAAACGGTGATATAGGATGATTTCGAAGTTGAGGGAGAACATGAGATGGGAGTTTTTCGACATACCTTAACTGTCATGACCCGTAAAAAAACAGTCCAGGCAGAGTAAGACAAGATGAACGTTTGGTATTAAAAAGTATTATTTTTATTAAAATAACCGATCGTTATGTTAGATAAGACCCTTCTTTCTTGGCTGGGATCGTTTGAAGCCACATGTTTGTAGTTTTTTAATGCGTTTTATGCGTTTGTATCCTGGACGGAAACCTTTGACAAGGCGCAATGGACTGTGGGCAATATTAGCCATTAGAGTGTGCACGGATCCACACTTCAAAAATCAACCTGAAATAGTAGACTATCCGGGGACTTTTGGCATACTCTTTTCCGCATACTATGCTTTGTTACACACTTATTGTAATCTCACATACTATTTAGGATGGATAGTATGAACATTGGGACGCAGGGTCAGACAACTTTTTTTTTTTTTTTTTCAGTTAACTGAGCATTACATTCATGAGTCATAAGCATATTGCAACACTTTACGCTTCACTAAGAAAAATGGTCAAATTTATAACTGAAGAGTTCAGATGCAAAAGCCTCTAAATCCATTTGGCGTATTTCTTAGAAATGAGCATTTTTTTCCGGCTACTTTGTATAGGTTTCTATGTAAGTACTGGTACTTCTGATTGGGCTGAGGCTGAAATTTAGCGAGTCTGAAGTAAAAGTATTTGATGGACATATAATATGTGTTGGGAGCATTCACTCAGTATCATTATCTCATTTTTGACCAAGATGGCTTTTAGCTGGTTTTGCATCTGAACTCTTCAACTGTTAATATTATAAAATAAGATCTTCTTAATGACGAATGCAGCCTACAAATGCGACCTCCGGAGGATGCAGCCTTCCATTTGAGAAACGGCTGAAGTGTGCACTTTCAGCCTTGAGGACTACAATGGCCACCACGTGTGCATGTCCATTAAGTCCACGAGACGGTAGGGTGTCTCATTCGTCATTTTAGCATTGGAAAGTTCTGTTCTTATAGCGGCCTATTGAATTCTCTCAAAATTCCCTTTCAAGAGTGTAACGGGAGGCAGAAAAAGCATAAAGTAGCATTGCTGTGGCTGAGCTGACAGTGGACTTGAGTTTAGTAGTATTTAGATGTTACTTTTAGCTTGAATTTCATTAAAATTGCATGCAAAACAATGAATCCCACGCCATGTTCTGGCTGTTATAAAGTACATACAAACAGTATTAATTTACTGTAACATGAATAGGCTATGTGACTACTTTGAAATCGATATTAGTGTTTTGATAACTGATGGTAATAGTGCTTTTCTTTCATCCAGGCAAAATTGTTTATAAAGTAGCGGTGCTTGACCGAGTGAGTGTGGATTGCAGCCTCCTCTGTTAGTGAAAATAATCAGTACATGGTTGGACACCAGAAACCAAGTCTGTCACCCTAATTTACATAGTATAAATTAACTAATGAAAGTGTTGAATTCACAGCTCACTTTTACATGATTAAAAATGGTGTTGTAAAGCTTAAGTACAGAAACACATATAAGCACCTGTAGAGGAAAACGGTCACTTGGACAGATGTGTGTTTAGACACAACCACGAATAGAAATAGAATAACATGGTGCTGACCACACACACTGTGGTCTTCTATTGTTCAAACCTCCTGAGGCTTAACAAAGACAGGTTTAGTTATGCCAAGGCTTTGTTATGTTACTGTCTCCAACACAAAAGAGAGCAAGAGGTGCTTGTGATGGTTTTGGGTGGTGTGTATATGCGTGTGTGTGCAAGTCAGTTTAGTCAAAAACACATTGGTGGTTACACATCCTTAAATCACAATGGTCATCAACAGTGCTTAGTGAAATTTCTCTGATTTTTGAGAAATGTGCGTATTGTTTTATTTGATTTTGGCTGTAGAGGCATGACGTTCACAGGTCATACAACACAAAGCGTGTGTATTTAAAGCTCTGACCCCTAAAGTAATCTGACAGCTTAAGGCTTTTCATAGTCGTAGTTTCAACCAGCAGTGTTTGTTTACATTTCCCCTTCTTTTTCCCTCTGTTTGTTATGATTTCTTTTTAACACTCTGTAGTCCCCTAGATGTGGTTGGTTTAAGGAGAAAAAAAAGAAGTTCCTGGAATTTCTCCTTATCTTTTGTTATGGGATTATTTAACTGAGGCTCTGATGATATTTTCCCAAGTGAAGCGTTTTAAGTTCAGTCCAACCAGACACAAAATTATTCTGTTGTAAGCTGTCTTAAAGATTTATTGGCTGGCTGATTGCACTTCATGTGCTTTTACCTCATCTGTTCCAAATAAGTAATGTATGATGTTATTACTATTTTAAGTGGTACTGTTCAGTTTGCAACATAATTTTAGTATATTGAATGGTTATCACATGACCTACCTAAGTGCCTTATTAATTGATGTCCTAAAAACTAAGATGACTGGTGAATTTAGTGTGTCGTCAAGTGTTATACATATAATGCTCATTTTATTGGGCGAATATATTATTACAGCCCCATATTGACCTTTAGTTTGTTGGCTACGTTTTGACTCTCTTATGAAATCCTTACGTAAAATCCACCTGGTTTACAAGATAAAGAAAATGCAATTCATGGTTTGTTTTTTTCATTAGCTTTAATTTGGGATATTATTAAGGAAAATGAGTGCTCTGTGTTCTTGTATCATCTTTTGTTCTCCACCACAAAGTGCATTTGTCAAGTTAACTCAGATGAACAGTTTGTAAGGAAATGCAGTGACTCATTCTAGGTGCATTAACTCCTCTGAATAGCTTAATGGTTTAGATGCCCGAAGGCCAGTGAAACCCAGTGAAACAAACGTAAAACCTAACTCAAGCTGCTGAGATGACAACAGCATGTAAAAGCTGAGGTTGAGAGGCTACTAAATGTTAAAATAAATACCCATAAAGAAAAAAAAACTGAAGAAAATACTTCCATTCTTTGTTGCTTTGAGATGAGGGTAAATATTTTTAAGCAGCTGAAATGCCTTGTGGTGTGGCATACTATTTTGCATTAAAATAAATGATTTATTGTTCCTGAAACTAATTATTATACGCATTTTTATTGTTTTGTTATATTCTAGCCATGCTTCAACTGGCACTATATGTTCTAATCTTTGCTCCAAAACAGATGTAGGGATTTCATGGGTAGCTGGATGGCAATGAGAAGTTGAATTTGAATGACTCTTGAGTGTAAATGTCATATGACCTCAGTCTTTACAGATGAAGCACGGCTATTTCCCAAAAGGCCACTGCAGGAGCAGGACATCCTGTGTGGCATTTCTCTGTCATTGGCCTTATAAAGCGATAGGATTGGTGTGAAGCCTCTATTTATTTCTCTCTCTTCCTTCTCTCTTTCTTTCTCTATCCTCCTGTCTTTCCTTCTCCATTGCATTCATGCTAGCCTCATATCAACTGCACCATTTGGCTAAAACAGTTCAGTTTTTTTTTTCCTGAGTATGTGTGTGTGTGTATTTGTGTATCTCAGGCATACGCCTGGACAAGTGAAGTAAATGCAATTCAATTAGATACTGCCCTCAGGCTTGTAGTGTTCCTGCGTCTCTCCATTGCACATATTTATCTTACATAACTGAGAGGAACTAGTCCATCCATTACTGCACACTCACTTTTTAAGTGCTTCGGCCCAGAGAATAAGAAATAAAGATGGTTGAAGGCAGCGTGTTTGTAAAATAGCTGCCTGAAAATATTGTTATGCTGGGGGATTTATATTTTCCTGTCAGCAAGGATTATGATTCTGGATTTAGTTGTCATCGTGCGTCTAATGTTCAAACTAGCCCATCAAAAGAACTATTGATTGAGAGGCTTACCGGCTATTTAGTGATTAAATTGAATTATGATTTATTTTTCAACAAATAAGATGGTTTTAGGATATTAAAGTGAAGCGACAGACTGACGTTTTTTCATGAGGCCATTGTCTATTCATCAGTGAATGATAGAGCAAATCAGTTATCTGATTGTCTCTTTCAGGTGTGCACAATGGCATCCATTCAGGTCAGACTAGAGAAGACTCTCAACTTTGTCTTCAGTAGGATTCTGTTACCTTAAATATATATAATACTTCATGATAGTAATGGGGGTGAGTCTTAAGGAAAAGGAATGTGTTCACTTTAATTGAACCAAATCTTGAAAATCTTTAAGATTCATATCCCCAAAAAGTTAGTGAGAGCAAAGGTTTCTGTGAGTGTACAAACCTCATGAATATTTAATGAAGCAAACACTGGGACAGTTTATGATTAGTTGTCTGTTGGTAAACAACCTGCTTTAGTTTCACCCTTTTTTACGTCACACTTGGGTGTGAATTAACCATGTTCCAGAACAGGGTTTCATAACCCTGAATGGAAATCAATGTGATGGCGTAAAAAGAGTCACATGACTCCATATGACCATGTAACCATTTTGCTTTGCTTTATCTATTCTTTTTCGACTCTACACTCTGCAAGCTTCTCATTCTCTCTCTCTCTTGCTCTGTCTGCTATATAGATGATTAAACTGATGAATCAAGCTGCATTAAACTGAGTGCTGCACAGGCAGCAGGGCTTTGTTCCCTCTGTTGCCGTTTTCTGTCTGTGTGCATCACTTTGAGTTCCAGAAACAGTCCTGCCATGCATGTAGCAAGTGCCTCTCTGAGCTCCAAGACACTCAGCTGTCACACATCTGTCTGCCTGATTGCTCTGCACTCTGGGTGAAAAGTGCAAAGTATTTCCTCAAGCTGCTCTTTTGGATGTTAAAGTCAGCCTGTTTTGTAAATGCATGTTATAGATCTTATTGCGAACAATTCATCCATGCACGTTCCAACCCTCCAAAATCAACTGCAAATTCACATTTATTTTGAGTGCAGTGCCCACATTTCAAAATACAATCAACAGCCAAGACCTTGCTCTATACATTTTTTTTTTTCTCGTTGATAATGTTACATTTGGATGTAAGTTGCGATCAGGAGTGTTTCCTCTGAGGAGGCAAGTGAGGCAGTCTCCTCAAAATATTGGATGAGAAAAAAATTGTAGTACAAAAATAAAACAATGCCAATATTACAAAATATAACATTAATAAAAATGGTAACATTGACAGAAACATTGTCCAGCAGTGACACCAGCAGGTAAAGTTACAGCTGGAGTCCACGTCTCTCTCACCTCCCCTGAGCCCGTTGAGTTTTAACAGACCCTCTAAAGTGTGTGGTGGGTTTGATGTGGGGTAATTGAGAATGAATGAGGAAAAGTCACGTGAGAGAAGGCAGTGCCTCCATCACGATATGATTGGATATGAGTGGTTATGCTCGGCTGTGATTGGTTCATGCGATAAATCCCGCCTCTTGTGTTTGTGCACGATCCGTGTTCGTGAATCAGCCTGAATGAACAATATAATGGCATTAATGGAAAGACTAATTTAAAAATATAAGTAAACAATTGACACACTTGGATATAACCACTTTGTTACATCAGAATAAGACTTAAAATTGAATGAAAACATGATCTGTATAAGTTTTTAGTAAGTAATCAGCTTGGTGAAATCTAAAGTAAATCTCTGTGTCTGTGACCAATATTTACCAAGCTTCAATGACTAATGATCTGAAAAAAAAAAAAAAAAAAAAAAAAAAAAAAAAAGTTTTCTATTTAAGTTTGAGTTTTGAGTTTATTATTTTGGAATAAATATAAGATATTTATAAGATTATTAAAGGTTTTGATCTGGTATAAATAACAACTTAGGGTAAAAATAGCAGGGCTTTACATATTTTATGTTATTAATAATGTTTATACTGCTAATAGAAAATTAAAAAGAAATGTTTTGCTAGTCTCAGTTATGGATGGGCAGATGGAAATGTCATTACATCCTAATGTTGTACCAAGAGTACTGATCCTTGCATAAAATATCAATTTTATATATATATATATATATATATATATACATATATATTGTATCATGAACGTCAAAGTAGGCGATATTATTATATTATTAGAATATTATTTACAGAATTATACTATTAGCTTACAGAAATAATCTGTCACAACTAAAAAAAAAGCATCGTCTGGAGTTTTTTTCACTCAAGCTGAATGTGACATTTAATGGCTAGTAGATTATCATATGAAGTTTGATTTGTAATTGGGTAAGTAATTTGTGACCCTTAGCCACAAAACCTGTCATCATACATCAATGCATCCACTGAGGTATGGTTTGTTAGGACAGGACAATATTTGGCTGAGATACAACTATTTGGAAATATGGAATCTGAGGGTGCAAAAAAAAAATCAAAATATTGAGAAAATTGCCTTTAAAACTGTTCACATCAAGTTCTTAGCAATGCATATTACTAATCAAAAATTAAGTTTTGTTATATTCATGGTAGGAAATTTACTAAATATCTTCAGGGAACATGATCTTTACTTAATATCCTAATGATTTTTGGCATAAAAGAAAAATATATGCCAATATGGGTCGATAATTTTGATTCATACAATGTATTGTTGGCTATTGCAACAAATATACCCATGCTATTTACGATTGGTTTTGTGGTCCAGGGTCAGATATAATATCTATTTAATGTAACTTTTGTTTTACATGTTAAATGGCAAAATTCTATCCCTAGAAATCACAACTTTTTATTTAACAGAGATATTGGTACTGACATTGGCAATACTTTTGTGTATTTGATTGGACAGAAAATAAGTGGTATCACACATCCCTAGACGCTTCCTCACATAAGCAATATATAAAGTGCAATTGTTGTAAAAAAAAAAAAACATTAAGCATGCTGTGTTAACAATGTTTATGTTTAGCTCGATAATGTTACTACAGATAAACAATGTTACATAACTACAATACATTCATCTCTTTACCGCCCATTACAAAAACATTGAATAAAAGTACTAAATCACTCACAGAACTTAAAGCGTGTAAAGCATATTCCAGCTCCTTTCAGACTCTAACCCCTCCAATCCCCTGCATGTGACACTTAAGCTAGCAGAAAATCCTTAGATGATCTTCTGCTAGTACATAGTGAGCTAATTACACTGAAGTTGAATTTCATGTGGTGTAAAGTCACCATGCTCAGCTTTGAAATGGAGAAAAGAGGGAGATTTAAACAAGTGCAAAGCTTTCCAGAGGTGAGGAGAGTGAAAGTGTGTTTAGAGAGTGAAATATACAGATTAAACCATTAAGATAGTGCTATTTAGGTGGGTTTTGGTTGAGAAAGAGTACAAATGCAATGCTCTTATGAGAGTTAACACTGGGAACATTTTGGAAATGCTTTGGTAACTCAGGCTTGGTACTTTAAATGTCCTGTTACTTTTGTCACCATTACCCGCTTTGAATTAGTCTGGGTGTACATATGTACTTGCAGGAAATAGATGTTGATGTACTTTTATACCAAAGCTTTTTAGTTCCAGTGCTTTGTATAAAGATGACAAAGAGCTCAACAATTAGCCGATCAGACTCTACTCTACAAATACAAGCATATAATTACTACAACTCTGAGGGTTTCTGTAATGGAACCCCCACTTTAGTGTAACCGTATGGCTGTGGGCCTGAAGTTGGCAACGTTTTAAGGAACAAGTAGATGGCCGCATGACCACATGGGGGTAAGGCAGTGCACCATCTGTGCATCTGGACACAGCCGTACTGTGAGAGTGACACTGTAGAAACACATGCTGGTTTTTTACATTAGGTTGAACACACACAATTATGTTTTTGGCTTTTACCATTAATGCATTACCTTTTTTGAAAGACCTAACTAATACAGCATACTGTGTTTTTTAAATATGGTTCTCAGGGTTTACATTTAGACATCATTGGTGTACCATTTTTGATAATATTTGCTGAACCATATTTCTCATTTTTATGATTCTCTTGTGAGTAATGAGTAAAAATGAGAAATATGGTTCAACAAATAACATCAGAAATGTCAAAATCACCTTTTACACGACAGTCCGTGTTGGGGAAAGTTACTTCTAAAAGTAATGCAATACCATGTTGTGTTACACCATAAAAACTAAACAATAACTAAAAGTAACTAACACCAAAAGTAGACCAAGTGCCTCTGGTCTACACCTCACTTCCAATTTCTTTCAACACAAGAACAGGAGAGGTGTCAGTGAATAAATGGGAAACAAAGTAATGTGCGTTACTTGTTTTAAAAGGTAACTCAAGATTTCAAGTAATGCTTTACTGATTCTCCTGATTCTGACCTTTTTTGTCGCAAATGCGAGTTTGTATCTTGCAATTCTGACTTTTTTCTAAGAATTGTGAGACATAAACTCACAGTTATAAAGTCAGAATTCCGAGATATAAACTCGATTCTAACTTTTCTCAGAAAAAATTTACTTTTGAAAGTAATGCATTACTTTTTTCTTGCAAATGCGAGTTTGTATTTCGCAATTCTCTTTTTTTTCTCAGAACTGTGAGATATAAACTTGCAGTTGTGAGTTATAAAGTCAGAATTCCGAGATATAAATGCACAATTCTGACTTTTCTCAGAATTGCGTGATATAAACTCACAATTGCGAGAAGTAAAAACAGAACTGCAAGATAAAAACTAGTAATTCTAACTTTTTTCTCGCAAATGCGAGTTTGTATCTCATAATTCTGACTTTTTGTTTATATCTCTCGAATCTGACTTTTTTCTCAAATTTTTGAGACATAAACCCTCAATTGCAAGTTATAAAGTCAGAATTGCAATATAAACTCATAATTCTAAATATATATATATATATATATATATATATATATATGTTTCACAATTCTGATGGAAAAAAGTCACAATTACTCACAATTACTTTTTTTTTTATTCAGGGGCCATTCCATTCTGTTATCATCTAAATGAATGGTCAATATGCATAAAAATGTTCAGTTTTTGATTGAAAACTGTGTTGTGTAAAGGCCTCCTTAATATGTTTGTCTGTACATGTGTAGGTCAGATTTTGCCTGTTTTTAGCCTCTGCAAAAATAGTAAAACTTGAAACCAGCTACGTTGTGCGAAATGACTTATTAAACTGTCAAATAATGTTCATCAGGTCATCGGATACAAAACTGATCTTGGATGCAAAACTTACATCTTGTTTGAACATTGGTGTATTGGCAGTCTGTGTACACAACCACCCTATTATGATAAAAATACACCCAGTGGTATTTTTGCAATCTTTATAAGAAATATTATAAGAAATATCCCCTTTTTCAAATCAAGCCATTCTTAGCTTATTGTTGGTGTGACATCACACTAAAAAGGCCGTTCCCACGACAGTTGATTGATATGACCGTCTTACCTTAGACCCGCCCTGACTGAGCTGTAACAGTCCGACTCCGACTGCCATTGGGTCTACTTCGGTGCAGGGGAAGACAAGAATGTCTCCAATTGAGCAGTCATCCAACGATCATAGCAGTCATCATTTACTAATCTAAACTGCTGAAGACGCAGAGGATTAACTTTACTTTTGTTTTAGAAGGAAATGAGCCCGGCGATCTACATAAATGTGTCTTTGTTCGTGCGAATCATTTGTGATGCAGCTTCACCTACAGAAGAAGTGAGTATAAGGGTTTTTATGCATCTCTGCGAATCGCCTTTCTTAATAATGTGCTAGTTAGCAAGTTTAGCGGCTAAATGCGGCTAATGTAAACAGACCGGCTTGTGACCCCACAGAAGAGAGGGGTGGGGTGAGCAGAGCTCATTAGCATTTAAAGGAACATGCAATAGAATGAGACATTTTAACCAAAGTATGTTATAGACTTCTCATTAAGACCCTATAGAATCATATCAGCTTGTGGAAAATGGGCATCCGATTACCCCTTTAAAGCAAACCTGTATGACTTTCTTCTGTGGAACAGAAAAGATATTTTGAAAAATGCTTTTTGTTCATAAATATATGTATTAGTTGTTATGTTGTTTGGACTTAAACATTCTTTAAAATGTTTAGAAAGAAAGTCATACCAGTTTGGAACAATATGAGGATGAGTAACCGATGACAAATCATTTTTGTGTAACTGTCCCTTTTAATGAAAATGTAAGATTACTTTTAGAGACAGGGAATAGAAGATATCACTAGCTCATTATAAAAATGTAGAAGTTTATGGAAGTTCTCCAATATCATTGTAAAACAAATGTGTGTGTGTGTGTGTGTGTGTGTGTGTGTGTGTGTGTGTATGAAAATGGCACAGATGCCGAGAGAGGGAAAGAGAGAGTCAGGCCCCAGCTGGAATAGAGATAATAACACACATTAACTCGCTCTGTACCACCCAAACTCCTTGCAGTAAGAACTGGGACCGGCCCCTCCATCTTCTACCTCACTACACTCATCCCATTTACCCCTAATCTCACTTTAGCTCCCCTAAAATAACATTGTTAAATCCACTAATCACCCTAATCAACCATGAAAGCTGGGGCGGCAGGTATAGTCCACAAAAGTATGTTGAAGTTCATTTCTGCGTTAATTTCAAGTTCCCATTTGAGGTTTTGTAGTGGATGTGATTGGATCCATTTCGGCTGAATTGCTTTCTTCCTCCTGAAGTCTCAGAGGTTATGCTTCTTAAATGGCACAAATCCAAAGAAATATAATATGTCATTTAGGAATGGAACAGCCTAAAAATGGAGTGTCGTAAGTGGCCAGAAAAGACACAAAGTGCAGCAATAGAATAAAGAGACGAGTACTTTGACACTCAAACACGACCTCTTTTTTATTCTTTCTTTCTCTCGTTCTCCATCTCCCTCTCATATGGAAATGGCTGTGTCTGGCATTAAATATGTAAAATTAGCACTGTAAGTAGAACACATTTCTGTGTTGCGCTCTGAGCTTGCCCAAGCTCAGGCATGCATACGATATGCAATTGGTCATCCCCATGGCAACCCAGATTGGATGAAAAGGTTTAGTGACTGAAAGTGGATCAGATTGGGATGATTTTTTATTTAGTGAGTTTATTCATGGAGTAACTCACACCAAGTGTCTGCTAGAAATGCTGCATGTGTCTCTGTGGGGCGAGAGAGCTGTAGACAGACATTGAGGTGGAGAGAGAGATAACTGCTGTTTTTAAAAAGGCTATTTGACTCTAAAATGCACTGTAAAAATATCCTGTTAAATGTAGGATAAAACTGCCAGCTGTGGTCATCAGAAATCCACTCCTAAAAAGTACTGCAACAATGACTATATTTACATGTGCAAATCACAGTAAGCAAACCTCTTTACTCCAATTTATGTGCAATTTTCATTTTTGGGATTTTTCGCTAAGAAGTTTGGTGGATTTATATACAATGATTGTCATATCCCAATGCACATCACAAAAGAACTCTTATATTAAATGTAAACCACATTTCTATGACTGTACTGGATGGTTATACGGTGCTGTGATGAACATCGAAATGTGATAGCAATGCCGCTGAAACGGAGGTTTCTTTGCCGTCTCTGGATGAAAATTAAGGAGCAAAAACTGGTGCCAGCGAGTTGTGTTGATAAAGTTCAGTGATTCAGAGTGGAGGGAAAACTTCACAATGTCACCGAGTTCATTCATGAAGTTGTTTGAACAACACACAGCATCCGTGTATGTCTGAGCACATGCATTTTAGGCAGAGCAGAAACTGTGCGATTAAGGTGATTACATGCCTGTTTATTGTGAATGAGATGTGGCATATGCTACATATTTTAATATGCTTATGAGCTTAAACATCAGTTTGATCTAAGTGTTATGTTTACATGTACAGTTTAATTAAATCTTATTATAATCTCATTATGAAAGTGCATGTAAAAATAGTCATTGTTACTGGTGTTCATTAAATGAAATAATGTCAATATACATATCAACCAACAATCAAAATCTGCCTGTTACCTTAAAATGTACTAATATTCATAATAATAATACAGACAAGCACAACAGAAAACCACATGATGAACTCTGTCCATATATCTTGACCAACAGTAAAATAGTAAATAGACTATGCACACGTGACATGACAATGAATAGACAAGTAACACACAACGCTAAAATAATGCAAAAAATAAATTAATAAAATTAAGTAAAAATAAAATGCACATAAATAAATAACACTTTAATGTATATTACTGATTAAAAATATATATATTTTTTAAAAAAAGTATAATCATATGTGGTGATTCACACAGTGTTCACCATACATTATATGCTACTTCTTCAAAGTCTTTACTTCCTAAACCATAAATTTCACAGTATTTTGCAGTAGAATTTTTAAACAGTTTTTAAAGCATTACACAATTCTATTTTGAACTGTGATTCAAATATTTTTATATCTGTGTTGTTGTTTTTTTCTTTTTTTATTGTTTTTATTCACACGTTTTTGCAGACAACTCTGTGTCTAAAGTGTCTAAAAGAAAATAAATCACATATGCACACAACACAAGCTCAAAACAGAACTGTTGATTCTTATTACAATGCGTGTGCTGAGTTTAACCACATCAGCTCAGATTCTGCTTTCTCAGGCCGACTATCAACCGCCCGGTTCACATTGCTTTGACTTTTCATTGTCTCCTCTGACTTGTGATTCCAAGCGCAATATGTCTTTTTATCTTTTTTCCTTTCTCATCCCCCCCCACCACAACTGATATGAATGCAACACATTTGTTTTCGATTATGGTGACTTTCCATTTTAACATTAAACAAAAGATATTTTCTATCCCCTAACCATTAACCTTTCTGCATTTTTAGATTGTCATTAAGTCAATAATTAGGATATTTATTAAGCTGTTTTCTTCATGGGGATCCAACAATGTATGTGATTTAATGTTTAGGAATCTTTGTAGGCAAAACCTGGAATCTGTTGTTTCACTCTTGACACACTTTTGTGACCCTGGACCACAAAACCAGTCTTAAGTAGCACGGGTATATTTGTAGCAATAGAAAAAATACATTGTGTGGGTCAAAATTTTTCTTTTGTGCCAAAAATCATTAGAATATGAAGTAAAGATCATGTTCCATGAAGATATTTTGTACATGTCCTACTGTAAATATATCAAAACTTTTATTTTTGAATTGCTAAGAACTTCATTTAGACAACTTTAAAGGCAATTTTCTCAATATTTAGATTTTTTTGCACCCTCAGATTCCAGTATCTCAGCCAAATATTTAATTTTTTAAAATTTTGTGTATACAGTTGTGGCTTTTAGTTTTTATTTTATTTTTTAGTTGTTAACTAAATTAATTAAGATTCGCAAAAACAACTGTGGAATAGGAAAAGGTGCAGTATAATAACTTTAGTTGGTTATAAGTAGCTGTTTAATATTTTACTCTCCTGCAAACTTAATCTTGTAGCTGGTTGTTATGCTATTTGCCAAAAGCAAAACTCAAGAACATGATCATCTAAAATATGAAATTCATTTTTAATCAGTGGTGGCACCCCTGAAGTGACTTATATAGTGCTTTTCCTTTCTGTCTGCCAGGAACGTCTCTCTAACGCCCAGAGAAGACTAACCATATGTGCTATGATAAATCTAATTAAATATTCAAAATGTTAAAGGGCTGCTTAATTTAAAGTTACAACATGTTAAATGAACTCTCTCTGAAAGAGCACAGCATGCGATTTTAAAGGGTTAGCAAGTATAGAATAATATTTACTTCATTACGAAGTATATTTTAATTATGCACCATGAAGTTTGTGCAGAGATGTATAATAAAAAATGAAAAGGTTTCTTGTTTCAGTGCATTTAAAAAAAGTGTCAAAAGTACCAGCGCATGCTTCAAACAGTCCTCTGGAGTCAGATTCTGTCTTGTTTTTACTCTTTAAACACAGTGATTAAGACTATCCATAGTTTCCGCGACATCCCAAGGGAATCCCGGGCAACATGTTTATGATTTAGCGCCGTGCCTACCTTGAGCTCTGTAGTGTCAGCGATATGGCCAGAGGTTTGAAACCCTAACATTAGCCCACATGTTTCTGTTTTGACTGTGCAAGTGCTGGGAACCTCTCCGAGTTATTATGCTGCTTATTCAGTGCCTTAATCACCCCACACAGTACCTGCCCTCTGTCCTCATCCCATAATGCCCTGCCTCCAGCAACTGGTGGCCATTTTGGCTTTGAACCAAGCCCTAATGAAGAGGCATCTGTTTCGATGGATGTTAAACACCGCTGTTGACTTTCATTTCTCTTCTTGTCCCTCCTCCCTCCCTGGAGAACGGAGGGATGATAATGGATGGATGCAGGGTGCCTGGTTTTCCACGAAATGTGAATTTGACGCCAGCCCTTTCTCTTCCTGGCTGCAGCCTAATCAATCATAACCGATCACAAATTTATCAGCTTGAATCAATTTCAGACCGTGAAGATTAAAAGCAGAGAAGTTTGCGGGAGGCTGTTTCTTCCTTTGCCTAATTTGTTTAATTTAGGACAAATTAACCCAGTGCCTTTTAAAGGTAACCATAAGTCTAATCATAGCGGGTCTGTCCAGTGTAAGAAGTTGAGGCTGATCAGAAATTTTATCGCTTACTTTCACAGCCAAGTTGCATTTAGATTCTCATAAACTTCTCAAACACTAATATATTTAAATTTACTTCATCACACACACATGAAAGCATATTAAACAACGAAAAAAAGCAGTGTCAGCTTCATGGCAATTACTCATACGCTGTGCCTCCACATATTTAAACACTTTAGCGTCCAGCTCTACGTCCGGAGTAGTGTATCTGTTTTGTAAATATTGATTCCAACTCAATTGCCAATGACAACTCAAAGAAACCTTTGCATTCATCAGCATTAAAGGCCCTGGGACAAATACTGTGCCTTCAAAGGCCTTCACCCATCCAGCAATTAGGGCTAATAGTTACTGCGGGCCAAAATCTTCCCCTTCCTCCACTGCTTCTCTCTTGAGCAATTCGCTGCCCCCCCTCCCTTCACCTTGGGGTGGCCACAACCAGGGGGCCAAGCACAGGAAGTTTGTCAGCTTTGAAGATCGGAATTGTACGTCCAAGGAGCACTTTCAGGGGTGAGCTATGGTCAATTTGCTGTTTCATATTCATTTAAGGGGTGTGAAGGTGGAGATATCACTGCTGCAACCTCTGACCCGACTGAGGGCGAAAGGAAATATTTCTCTTTGTAAGACGTTCTCATTTCTTCTTCAATTTATATTACGCTAAAGTATCCGCTCGTGTTGTTCCTTTCAAATCAACTCTAGTTTTTATACTTTGGATTGTTAATGCTTCAGCCACAGCTTTATTCAGTCAAATTCGTGAGTTTTACAGTGTGAAAGCTCTTCTCGCAATCCTCCTACGCTAGGTTTTGACATAATGGCCTTTGAGTCCAAGCTCATGGTAAACCTATTTCATACTAAATGAAATATTAGCTCTTCAACCTGCCGCAATATTAAAGCCAGGAATACACCGATGTGATGTTTATTGTGTTTAAAACCTGATGTCGAATCGCCCGTAGGAAACCGTAGCGGCGGTCTTCCAAGCCAGAGTCACGCACAACCAGGGTTGTGAATCGGGTTGGCAGCGGTATGAGTTTCAGTGCCGCCTCCGTTGAGGTGAGCAGAGGTGTCAGTTTAAACTAACGTGAAAGGGCCCGGTCGCTTTCTCTCTGCTCCAGGCCCTTTCAGTCCTGCTCAGCCCCGTCAGGATCCCGTTTCCCCCTGGCGACCGACTCCTCCAGCACCAGACGCTCAAATCAGTCACAGATTGGCACGAAGAAGAGCAGAAAGCGCACGCAAGAAAGAGAAAGAGAGAAATGGGAGGAAAAGGAAATCCTAATGAATAACATTTGGGGTCCACACCTTGTCTGTCTAGACCCCCCCTCATTTTTTTCCATTCAGGCTTAACACTTTGATCACACATTCAATTTGTAAATGTTACCAATGACCTCAATCCCTTTTTCTTTCCCAACTTCTCCTGCTCAGTTTCGCTCGCCTCGCTCTATAGCAGTGCTCAGCCCCCGGGCCGTCGATTAGGTTTCAAAGTGTTGATCCTCATCTGAAATCTATTGCTGTTATAAAGCGGAGGAGTCTGAGAATGTCCGTCACCATGCGATGCGTAATCTATGATCCCTTTGCTTTGGGAATACGATGGTATTTTGTTTCAGCCGGTGCCCTGCAAAAGGGCATCCAACACACGTTTGTGGGGGTACATATCAATTTTTCTTGGCTTTGATTTTTTCCGCTTTCCATTTTGAATGAATTTAAAACATGAGGGTGTTTTTGCGTTAATACTCACAAATCGTGAAGGCATTTCTGAATCTGTCATTCAGTTTTCCCTTGTAGTGCTATGATGAAATGCATCATTTTTCAAAGAGAAGATGGTTTTATCCGTCAACCGTGTCTATAGAGATTGCTGTAATTTCTGGTCTGGGAAAACACAGCCCAGCTTGAGCGTCTTTTCAGCTCTCTCTCAGTGTCCGGTACCACAAAAGGCCGATAACATGAATATTGGCGTCGTCCCTCAACACTTCCAATGGAGAAATTCCTGGGTAATCGTTGGAGAGGTCCTCAGTGATTTGAACTAGATTAGTCTTTCTTTCTTATCCCCATTTAGATATACTTTAATGGATTTAGTTATTCCTAAGTGCTGACACATAACCTAAAAGTTGTCAGAACTTGTAGAGAGCTCATTTCTATTTTCAGATACGCTGTTGCTATGTCAGTGTTTCTGTTGTTTGCTGTTTTTCTGTAATCACTGATATGGAGTTTTCCCAAATAAGTGGAAAACAAAAATGTCACTTTTAATTTAGGTATTTGTCGTTAACTTAAAAAAAGGTACAACATGAAAGATTACAGAGGATAAATTCAAGCCAATAGTTCAAGTCAGGTTGGCCATGTTGTTAACAGAACTTAATCAGAAATCACTCACAAACCTCTTTACTGGAGTCTCTATGTCAGGTATTTCTGTGATCAGTGTTTTCCACAGCGAGCCGGTACTCCAGGTGCTGAAAGAGACCTAAAGAAGGGGTTTGTACCGACCTTATCAGCATCTAACCCCTGTCATATCACGGCCTTTAGAAGCACACACATCTCAACACCATGCCAATACACACACATAACACACGGACACTCGTCAGCCATTACATGAAATCCGCCGCTTGTTTTTTTAGTTTATAATATTTGAACTATTTACAGAATGTTCCTGATGCACTGTATGATCCTCAATGCAACTTTCAGAAAGCCATAGGAAACCAGCTACAATGAAAATCAATTCAAACCTTTTTTCCTACAAACTGCATATACAGCTGAAGTCAAAAGTTTACATACACCTTGCAGAATCTGCAAAATGTTAATTATTTTGCCAAAATAAGTGGGATCATACAAAATGCATGTTATTTTTATTTAGTACTGACCTGAATAAGATATTTCACATAAAAAACATTTACATAGTCCACAAAAGAAAATAATAGCTGAATTTATAAATATGACCCCGTTCAAAAGTTTACATAAACTTAATTCTTAATACTGTGTTGTTATCTGAATTATCCACAACTGTGTGTGTGTGTGTACTTGTTTTTGCTACATTGTGGGGACTAAATGTCCCCACAAGGATAGTACAGCCTGAAATTTTTCACATGGTGGGGACAATGTAAAAAAATTATTAAAAATAGTAAATTATGCTTATCTGAAAATGTAACAATGCAGACATGTTTTCTGTAAGGGATAGGGTTGGGTTAGGGGATAGACAATATTGTTTGGTCAGTATAAAAACTATAGAAGTCTATGGAAAGTCCCCACAATTCACAAAAACAAACGTGTGTGTGTGTGTGTGCGTGTGTGTCTTTGATTTTTTATGTGGTAGCTGTTCATGAGTCTTTTGTTTGTCCTGAACAGTTAAACTGCCTGCTGTCCATCAGGTCCCACAAATTTTTGGTTTTTCAGCATTTTTGTGTTTTTGAACCCTTTCCAACAATGACTTTATGATTTTGAGATCCGTCTTTTCACACTGAGGACAACTGAGGGACTCATAAGCAACTATTACAGAAGGTTTAAACGCTCACTGATGCTTCAGAAGGAAAAACCATGCATTAAGAGCTGGGAGTGTAAACTTTTGAACAGAATGAAGTTATGTACATTTTTCTTACTTTGCCTAAATATTGTTTTTTGTTTGTTTGTTTGTTTTTTATTTTTTATTTATTTTGTTTCATTTAGTACTGCACTTCAGAAGTTTCAGAAGATACTTACATGTTCCCAAGAAGACAAAATAAATTAAATTTACCCTGATCTTCAAATTCAAAAAGTTTTCACCCCCCGGCACTTAATGCATTGTGTTTCCTTCTGCAGCATCAGTGAGCGTTTAAATCCTCTGTAATAGTTGCATACAAGGGACTCATGAACAACTATCACTAAACAAAAAAACATGGATGTGGATCATTCAGGTAACAACACAGTATTACTATAATTGAACTATTATTTTCTCTTGTGGACTTTATGTAAACATCTTTTATTTGAAATATCTTTTTCAGGTTGGTACTAAATAAAAACAAAATAACATGCATTTTGTATAATCCCTATTATTTTGGTAAAATTATTAACATTTTGCAGATTCTGCAAGGTGTATGTAAACATTTGACATCAGCTAACATTAAATTTAGCTGTAAAATGTTAAATGAAGAATTCCGTCATTAAATCACATTGTTGCAAAACCGTAATATGGTGTCTGTTCAGTGGAACACAAAAGGTGAATTTTTAAAAGCAAATGAGGAACTATTGCTAAGCTATTGTGTGGCTATATAAGATGAAGTCTTATAGATTACTTTTATGATAAGGTGTTTATGGTGTTTTTGCCTCCTGCTAGAAACTTGAATTCCGCATTCATTGGTATTTCATAGAGAGAAAAAAACTCAGTACCTGATACAGAATGTCTTTTTCTATAGTTGTTTGTATACTCACAAATTCAAATTATGAGACTCTCACTAAAGCAGTTTCTACATGAGACATTTCCAGCACTTAGTCGCAACATATGGGACGAGTAAGCACCGCTGTGCTTTTCTATACACTGTAGTATCACTCACAGCAAGAAAATCCCAGACAGAAAGCCTGTCTCCTCTATTAAATGCATTAAATGCGTCTCATATAAAGAGACAGCAATGGTGAACACACTTCACATGAAATGTGCATGATTAATTGAAGAATCTGGTGAAGGGGTGTTCATCTGTGAGTCTGTCTGAGGAAAAGACCAATTTAGAAGAAAGCAAATTATGGACAGCAACCATTTCAGTGAAGCTACTATATTAGCGTCCAAAAATATAATATGTTTGACAACTAGTCTTTCATTCCAGCCAATGCAAACACCTAATTGGGCACCATGGAGCAACTGTTTGCAAAAAGCAAATAAAGCGTCCACAGCTCGGTTTGTGCGAAAACATTCGCTCATATATGTGAGGCGAAAGACGCACATTTAGGGGGCAGCCCACTGGAGACGTTGCGCACACTCAAACACTCCTCAAGATTGCCCCCAATAAACGCATTCACAGACATTCATGCGTTTCGGCATCTGCAATATTGATCATGTAGCAGAGTTGGGTCGGAGGTTTGAAAGCTTTTACAGTGTAGGGAGCTAAAAACGCCTTGTGGGCTCCTTAAGGTGAAATGCTGCACGATGCTTCAAAAACGAGCCTTTCCCATCCCAGAGGCCCCAAGAGCCACAGCAGCAACTCTACACGAAATGCTCAATTAGAGCGGCACATCCAATATTTATCCAGTACACTGCCAAACTCGCAGCTCAATTTACTAGACACGACGATTTACAAGGCATGTCCCGGTTCAGGCATTCCCGAGAATTTTTGAACCCACTTGTTTAAAAAGTGAATTTTGTTTGCTTTGCTATTATTAGGCATATATATTCCACTCATTGAATTAGTTATTTTTTTAAATTTCTATCTGCTCTTTGCATTTCTGTTATTATTGGTGGTAGGTTTTTGTCATAGTACCTAACTTCTGCTTTTATTTAAAAAAAAAAGACTTTGCCTGTGAAGCTGAGGAAATCGTCTTTAGTCGTCTCTAATCTCTTGCCTACTTTTATTCCTTCCACGCAGTCACATCTTCATCGGTGAAACCTAAATTGCACCTCTGTCCAATAAATGTTGCAGAGAGAAGAGGGGAGTAATTAGTTCTTTTAATAAGCAATAATTCATAGCTCACTCTGCACCCTGTCAGATGCAGAGATGGGGCAAGCCACCGTTTCGCCTCGGGGACTGAAGGCAGCCTCATTAAAAGTGCATTAAGTGCTCTCACACACACACGCACACACATGTGAATATAGAGTTATTTAGTATTTAATGCACTCTCTCAGATACTAATAGAAGTATTTTCATGAGAAGTTGTGCGTATGCATTGTGACACCACGGTTACAGTTATAATTATAGTAAGTAGTTTGTCTGGGATGAGCAAGTGAACACATTTGTTAGGACCTCCTGAACGTTATTCGATCAGTCTGTGGCCAGGAAAAGTCTTTTGCACTCGCACACACGTTTGTGTGGAAGAGAATGCGGCAATCCAGGACTGTTCCACTGAGCGCAGTGCTGACGAGAGCTGAACAGACAGGCCAAAGCAGGAAGCCCTCAAGTCATGCAAAATGCAACACAAATGCTCCTCCATGAAAGCCCACTGATGGCACAGACACTAATACGCTCACGCAATCAGTGAGTCTCAAACACACACAAATATTCGCCTTTTCTTGCACATCTAAACACTCATGAACAAGATGATTTTGATTTTACACTGGTTCTGAACTGAATGGAACCAACACTTAAATGACTTGAGCTGAATAATGACACCATAATTGAGTTTCCATATGTGTATTAAATGAATAGTTCACCCAAAAATGAAAAATTTGCCATTAATTACTCACCCTCATGTTGTTTCAAACTTGTGAGACCTTCGTTCATCTTCAGAACACAAATTATAGATATTTCTGATTAAATCCAAGAGCTTTCTGACCCTGCATAGCCACAATCAACGCAACTGACACGTTCAAAACCCAGAAAGCTGGTAAAGACATTGATTAAAAACATCAGTGGTTTCAACCGTAATTTTATGAAGCTACCAGAATACTTGCGCGAAGAAAACAAAAATACAACTTTATTTAGCAATTTCTTCTTTTCCATGTCAGTCTTCCATGTCAATTTACAAATAATTTACTCACCCCCTTGTCATCCAAGATGTTCATATCTTTCTGTCTTCAATCGTGAAGAAATTATGTTTTTTGAGGAAAGCATTTCAGGATTTTTCTCCATATAATGGACTTCATTGGTGCCTCAATTTTGAACTTCCAAAATGTAGTCTATATGCAGCTTCAAAGGGCTCTAAACAATCCCAGCTCAGGAAGAAGGGTCTTATCTAGCAAAACGATTGGCCATTTTTTTTCGGAAAATAAAAATTTGTATACTTTTTAAGCACAAAAGCTCGTGTAGCACTAGCTCTGGCATGCGCATCCACGATGCTACATACTATTCAATCACGTCAAAAGGTCACGCGGAACGTAGACAGAACTACAAACCAAGTGTTTACAAAGCGAACACGCAAAAACTAAGGAAGTGCAAGTAAGTCAAACGCTGTTTACAAACAAAAAGGTACCACGATGTCGGACGATTCTGAAGTCGTAGGAGGAAATGAGATGGAGTTTTTTGCCATACTGTACCTTTTTGAGGGGGAGTACACAGACGATGAACTTGGACGTGATTCGTGGTGTCGTGGACGCACATCCCAGAGCCTGTGCTACACAAGCTTTTGTGCTTAAAAAGTATACAAATTTTTATTTTTCGAAAAAAATGACCAATTGTTTCGCTAGATAAGACCCGTCTTCCTCTGCTGGGATCGTTTAGAGCCCTTTGAAGCTGCATTTAAACTACATTTTGGAAGTTCAAAATCGTGGCACCAATGAACTCCATTATATGGAGAAAAATCCTGAAATGCTTTTCTCAAAAACCATCATTTCTTTACAACTGAAGACAGAAAGACATGAAAATCTTGGATGACAAGGGGGGTGAGTACATTATTTGTAAATTATTTTTCTGGAAGTGGAGTTCTCCTTTAATGACACAATCTTCATTTTTGGGTGAACTATCCCTTTAAATGCTATAGAAATAATAGTGACTTGACTTAAAACACACACATACACATGTGTAAAGCTAATATTGATTCATATTGAATAAATACCTGCCCTCACCCAAAATATTCACTTTCACTTGTCATGTATATAAAATCCTTAGCTTAACACGCGTGGTAAAATGCCTATAAAGACCGCTACACATTACTCAAAGAAAGGTCAATATTCAACAGTTGGGCAGCTGCAGAAATGGTTATTGAGGCTGGAGAAATATATCCAGGGACACATGAACACAGCATATGCCTTTCTACCTCAGGGGTGTCAGTTTGGATCTGGATTGAGTTTGATTTTTAAAACCATTTTATATTCATCTGTAAAGCTTACATATGTGCTTTTACATTCTTGAGTTTTCATAAGATAACTTGTTTATATTATTCCAGGTATGTGCTAGCAATGTTTAAGGCATAGTCAAATATTTTGTTGACTGTATAACACAGACAGTTGTGCAGTATTTGGAATGTGAATGGGAATTTAGTCCAAAAAAATAAATAAATAAATAAAAAAGAGAACCACTTGGTTTCAAAACCTAGCAATCTACCTCACTGCCTGCATAGGCATCCTATCATGAGGTCTCATATGTGAATGATTTGGAAAACTCTGAATGAGCAGCAACTCATTTGATCTCAGTAGTGTTATATTAGCATGTTAACATGTTCCTAAGCTAATGTACGATGGAATTGTAGTGCCATGTTAAAAAAATAAATAAACTAAAATTACGAGATTAAAGACGTAATATTTTGAGATTCAATAAAGTTGAAATATTTTAAGAATAAAGTTGAAATTACGACAATAAAGTTGAAATATTTTATGAATAAAGTAACAATTATGAGAATAACATTAAAATGTTTTGCAAATAAAGTCAAAATGCTTCAAGAATAAAGTCGAGAATAAAGTTGCTGTATCCATGTGAATCAATCATCTTTTCAGTTACAATGAGACATTCGTTTAATTAAACTATACTAATTTTTGAAAATTTCATCATCTACTCTGCAAAAACATCTGTGACATCCAAACATCTTTCATTCCTCATGTGTATTTAATAAAAAATACGTTGAAGAGGACTCCAACTCATTACCATAAGTTATATTGTTGTCTTTTCTGAGGTATATAAGTGACTATTCACAACCTATTTAATTCACGGTTTAATACAGTAAATGACTGGAAATAATATTTAAAAATAATAATATTTAATTAATATTTAATTTGACTTCACTCTCATAATTTTTACTTTATTGTCCAAATATTTAGACTTAATTCTCATCATTTCGACTTTACTCTCGTAATATTCTGACTTTATTCTCATAATATATTGACTTTATTCTAGAAATATTACAACTTTAATCTCATAATCTTTCTTTTTTTCTTTTTCTTTTTTTTTTTTTTACACGCCGTAGTACTAATGGTCTAATATTCTGTACACATATAATAATAAGTAAAATATATTATTTTTAATTACAATAAATACTTTTACTGATACATTTGAGTGTTGAATGAAATATAATCTTATTTATAAAATCATTTAACATAACAATGTCCACTGAGTTTGCCTTCTCTCCAAAGGATACATGTGAAGCTGCCTTAAAACTTGATCAGAACAAGGTATCATAGGAGTTAGCAAATATCCTCTGATGCCTTAAAATGGTATGTATTCAATTCAGTATGTTATATAACTGAGCAAAAGATCTTTCATTTGTCACATTCATTACCCTCAGCCTCTGTATCCCTTTCGCTCTCTTCCACACACACACAAAGTCCTACATCCACTTCTCCTCACACTTTCATTTGGCTGGAAGTTGTGGTTTCCACACATCAGTATCCGGTGGTGTCTGTTTGTGTGTCTGAAGGTGTTTGAGGACGTGTCCATTGTGTGCAGCCCGTAATGGAGAACATTAATGATTTAGACCCACAGAGAGGGAGAGAGAGTGGGTGGTTATGGCTTTATAGTTAGCACTGAAACACAGTGGGATATCTATAATCTCTATTGTAGATTTTGGTCAACTGATTGCGATGAATTATGCATTGCTAAAAGCCTCCAGCTTCCACGGTAAATCTCCTTTTTTTCTTTGTGTTGTTGTTGTTAAAAGGCTGCACTTGCAACAACCACTTTATCAAAATCCCTGAATCCCAACATTCTCTCACTTATTCACTACAACAAGCAAACACACACGTAGAGACAAACAATGAGAACCTTATATATACCAAACATCTGCCTACTCTTTTATAGTAAACTTAAAAGTTCTTCAAAACAACCAGCAGTGACCTTGTGCCCTATTCCTTTCTGTTCAGCTACACCTTTCTACACACAGAGGTCTGCTCTCCTCACACCAGTAAGGCTCCTAGATGTCTACTCCAGTCCTCAGTCTGCTCTGCAGTAGTTTGATGAACTATGAATCTCAGCTGAAATCACAATTAATCTACAATTACAATAATTCTGGCCCACTGAGGTAAAACTTTGTACAAAAAGGGTATGTTAGTACTTCAAAGGCACGTATTAGTATCTAAAATGTACTACCCAATGACACCTTTTGAACTTGTTCTTCTGAACGTGACAGAAAGACCACTCAGCTCAGTAGGACTCAAACCTGTGACCTTCCTGCTATGAGCTAGCATACTGGATACTACTGTTTTTAAATGGTTAGTTGACCCAAAAATTAAAATTCTGCTTTAATTACTCACCCGCATATCGTTCCAAACCCATAGGACCTTCGTTTATCTTTGGAACACAAATTAAGATATTTTTTAATGAAATCTGAGAGCTTTCTGACCCTGCATAGACAGCCACGCAACTGACAAATTCGAGGCTCAGAAAGGTAGTAAGGATATCCAAAAAAATAGCTGAAGTGACATCAGTGGTTCAAATGTAATTTTATGAAGCTACGAGAATACTTTTTGTACGCAAAAAAAAAATAAATAAATAACTACTTTATTCAACAATTTAACTCTCTTTTGTGTCTGAATACATGTGGTGCTGCTAACGCAGGTGAGTTCACTGTCTGTTTCAACATGCCGTTGTCCTCAGGTTTGACGACGTGACAGTGAGTGCCTCAAGAACTGAGACGCTGGGGAGAGAGGTTAAGCCTCCAAAATTCGAACACAACCATTTAGCAGAGACCACTCCACCTCACGCCAAATTAATATTTTAGCATTCAATCTATATTCATTATAGAACACACTGCCTCTGACCGTCTGTTCTGCGGCGCGTACACAAGCTTTTATTTCTTCGTCTTATTTATTTATTTCGCTCCCTGAAGCAAGTCGACATGCTGCAATTATTGCTGACTATTAAAGGGCACTTAAAACATCTCAACCGTTGCTACGGGCACAGCAGCAATGTGAATTGAAGAGACTCCTGGATAGAGGCAGGTGGGTCTGATGTGAAATGACAGGCAGAAGTGGGTAGCTGGTGCACTTCAGTTTAACTCTTTAAATGTATCTGCATGTTCACCTGCTGTATGTGTCTTACTGATCAGGTTTAGATACACTCTAAAAAATGCTGGGCTATTTTTTTTTAACCCAAATGCTGGGTTCAGCCCATTGGGTCATTTTATTGGGTTATTTTTTATATTTTTGCCCAAGTGCTGGGTTATTTTTTTAACGTTACATGGATTTTATTCATTATAATACTGAGTTTAATTTAATTTGATGATAAAATGTGTTCTCTAATGTCAGTACTGTTTGTTTATGGGCAGGTTTTAGAGTCAGTCGTAACATATTTCAGCTAAGAGTGAAACGCAAGGCCACGGTCTAAGTGTTTGCAGTAACCCCGGCAAACAGCAACCCCTTCAGCGGCTCAGATTTCGGCAACACACCAGCATGAGAATTAGGGCTATTTTGGTAAAAAGCAATTACAAAGAACAGTTGAATACATACAATAAATGCTACTTTTAAGTGTTACATTTTTTATGTCTGAAATACTTGTTAAACACATTTAAATTTACGTAATATTGTAAACTATGCTGTATTCACCCAAATAAATTTAATTTGTCTTGTATTTTGTCCATATGTTCTTGCTTAATAATAAATGTTCATCTGTTTATTATAACTGTTGGCTCTAGTAATTCTGTGTGTTCCAGTCCATTGTAAGTGTGCAATATAATCATTTTTAAACAATAGTTCACTTAAATAAAATAACCCAGCATGTTTTAAACATTTAACCCAACCAGCTGGGTCAAAATAACCCAACATGTGTTCTGTCTAATATTTACCCAGCGCTGAATTGCCAAATAACCCAAGTTGGGTTGTTTTTAACCCTGCATTTTTTTTAGAGTGTACAATGTAGACATGATTCTGACTTCCAGAGTCTAAAATGACCTGTTTAAAAATAATAATATTTCAGTTTTTTTTTTTTTTTATAACCTCTCTAAAACATTGCATCACAGTAACAATTAAAGGGTTGGTTCACCCAACAAATTAAATTTCTGTCATTAATCACTCACCCTCATGTCATTCCAAAGCCGAAATTCCTTCATTTACCTTGGTACACAAATTAAGATATTTTTGAAGAAATCCGAGAGCTTTCTTTGCACAACAAAAAGTATTCTCATAGTTTCATAAAATTACGGTTGAACTGCTGATGTCACTGATTGTTTTAACAATGTCCTTATTACCTTTCTTGAATGTGGTAGTTATGTTACTGTCTAGGCAGGGTCAGAAAGCTCTCATGTTTCATCAAAAATATCTTAATATGTGTTCCAACGATTAACGAAGGAGTTACAGGTTTGGAACGACACAATGGTGAGTAATTAATGAGAGAATTTTCATTTCTGGGTGAGCTAACCCTTCAATGTTGAACATGTTGATGTAGTATAAGATTGAACAGCATAATTCCCAATCATTCTATGTCTTCTAAATATGACGCCTTATCTTCTGTGTATTTTTACATGTAGGTGTCTCAGATCAGGCTGGAGAGAGTCTCTCACAGTTGAGCTAATCCCTGATCAGTGCAGCAGACAGTGACACAGTGCAGTGTAAGCTGTCTCTGGGGCCTCTTTCTGGAGCCTGTCACAGCTCTTGCATTTAGGTCACCTTTACTACATGCACATTTGCTTTGGCCATCACTTCTGCTCCACTGCCCACCTTAGTACAAGCCACAGCAAGCCGAGTTTAGTTGGCAACTCCCACTGGTTTATTTCTGTGTGTGTGTGTGTTTGCATTTGTGCAAATGATGTGTGTGCATTTGTTCTTGTGTGCTAGGGTTATTACATGTGCATTCAGTGAAATTTTGTATTATTTAATACGTAGTTTCAACAAGTTGTAAAATTATATGCATCATTATATGCAAATTTAGCATTAAATCTAGGGCTGCCAAATGATTAATCACATCCAAAATAAAAGTTTGTTTACATACTATATGTGTGTGAACTGTGTATATTTATTATGTATATATAAATACACACATACATATATATATTTAATATACATATATATATATATATATATATATATATATATATATATTTATTTACTTACGCAGTACAAACACATATAGTATGCAGACAAACAATTTTGCCAGCGATTATTCACGATTAATTGTTTGACAGCATCTTTATTATTATTATTGTTTGTTTTTTTTTCATATGATATGATTTCTTTCAAGTAATAGTTTGCCTAAAAATGTAAATTCAGTCATCATTTAATTACCCTTTTGTTGTTCCAAACAGTATGGCTTTTTTTTTTTTTTTTTTTTTCATATGTGGAATACTTTTTAAAAAATGTTTCTGTGTTTTCTTGCTTATGCAATGAAGTTCAAAGTTGGTTTTGCGTAGCAGGTTATAACTATTTGACATGTTGGCAATCTCATTTGTATGTTTGTGTACAATCTGTTCACATCCTAACTAAGGGTTAGGTTGGACATTCACACTTACTCTTTTTTTAATTTATTTTTTACATATATTTTAAAATGTATTTAATAAATATTTTATTTTATGTTTTTTTTTTTTTTAAATGTATATTTTGGTAATTTTATTTCATATCAAATTTGTCACCAATTTGCAAAAAAAAAGAAAATGAATAAAGGTTATTTCACTATGGTTTTCTGAATAACCAAGGTTCAGTTGCTTATTGAATATGCCATAATATCTGTATATGCAATATATCTGTGTGAAGTGATTATGTTAACAACCAAGTGTAATAAACACTGATAAAATTGTTATAGCCCTATAAATCACTCACCACTCTTATCTATCGCTTATAAATTAAACACACTCCCCACAAACACTCAGACACACATACACTGTGATATGGTGACTTTGAATGAGCTACTAAAAGCAGATTATTGATCAACGAGTGAGAGCAGGAGAGGACAGGAAGGGTGAGAGGAGACGGATTAGATGGTTAATCTCTAGAAAATAAAGAAGCCGCCGCCGGATCATCGACCAGGAATGGATGAGTGGAGGAATGAAGGACCTGTACTAATTATCATGTGAGTGAGAATAGCCATGCAGATCTATAAGTCCAGACACTGCCCAATGCCACTTGGGGCAGACTAATGCTAATATTCACTCAGAAAGAACAGCCGAGTCAATACACCTCCATTAGTACATAGACACCCCTTTACTCCTCTCTTCTTTTATCTCATGCTCCTTCTCGCTCTCGCAAGGCCAAGGAGCCCCTTCTGCGCCCGTATAAATTTCACCCCTGTTCACACACACAGTCTTACTCACAAGCACGCTAGTCACTCAATTCATTCCCCCATTAGTCTCAAGTTTCAGCACTGCTGTGTGTGGAACATTGATTTTGTCTTTTCTGTCACACTAAGTGAGCAACAGACAGCGGTACTGCAATGGGTCTGCATTCTGGTTCTAGGTATGAACATATTCGAAACACATATCAAAGTGTAACTTTGTGGCTTCTGTTGATAGTTGATGTTTTTTGTTGAGAACATCCACATATTCTGTATATGAAATATGTGCTAGGTTGGTATCCATTGCGGGTTATCACATAATTATATAGTTGTGGTAGAGAATTTCTTTATTTGGAGTGGTTGTTAAACTTCTTGGGGTTTGCTTATACATTAGATAAAATTTAAATTAAAATTGTATTTTACATTAAATTAAAATAAGAAAGAAGCTGCTATAACTCAAAACACCAAAAGTACATTTCTCACATTTGTTAAATATATATTAAATATTATAAGTTAAACTAAATAAATATAATTACAAAGCATCACAAAATAATTAAACAAAATAATATATAATATGATCACTGTAAATAAATAAATAAATAAAATCCACTTCAACTTAAAAAGCTCGTTTTTTAAATATAATCTAATTTTCTGTCATTTTAACTTCAAATATATTAAATGTGACTGAAAAATTGAGCTGTATCTCATATAACTTAAAAATAAAGATGGAATTGGTTAAATTTGAGCTAAAGTAATCAAAAAAACAAACAAACAAAAAACTTACAGACTAATTTTTTATATTGATAACCTCTTCACTTCTAAACATATTTAGATATTTTTCAAAGAATATGTAATTTTTGTTTGCCTTATATTGGTGGGAAGCATTTTCCATGTTGCAAACGCTCTTTATTCATAAAGTTTGTCTTTTGACACTGTAATGTTAGTTGTTTTATGCTCACTTGACATGTTTTATACATCAATGTGTTAGATCTATCAAACTAATTCTTAATATTAAAAATCTAAGTGCACTGAATTTTTAGATGATGTCATGTCATTTCCTAACATACTTGGTGGAACCTAATGCATAAATCAGACACCCGAGCTCCCCAGATAGTCTAAACACATTTAGCTTTTCACCCTCTCCACTTTCAACTAACGCACACATACACACGTGCACGTAGTACCAGATAACTTACAATCAGACAGAGAAGCTGTGCTGCTGGTGTTCATGCACACATGCTCCTCCTCTCTCTTCTGCCTCACCGATCTTCTTTTCCAAAAGGCTCATTGTCCACTAACCCCCATTCAATTTCCTTAAGCGCCAAGCATCGCCCAGGCCACAGAAGTCTACTAAATTAGTAGATCAATAAGCTATCTGAAACTCTTTAGGGGGTATTGAAAAGCCCTGTCCTCTTCTCCAGTTGCTCGTCCTAACGAATAGGATGTTGTTTATGTTGTAATGTGCTGTGTCATGGAGTTCTTGTTACAAGTGTCCCCCTGGACCACTGGCCACTTCAGGGACTCGCTCGCTCACTCTCAAATTCAAATTCATATCGGTTTATTGGCGTAACATGCTTCTTTATATATTGCCAAAGCATTGCAGAGAGAAAAATAATAAAGATTGAAATAAATAAATAAATAAATAAAACAATAACCAGAAACAAAGAACACTGAAAAATAAACAAGAAAACAAAGACAAACAGATATGGGTTAAGATTAAATACTTTTGGTAAGTTGATGTCCTGTGGTCTGTCATTTGAAGTATTTCACATAACATAATCCTAAATTAATTGATTCATACAACATAATTTAATTTGTGACAATATAAAATTGATTTAGTGAAGGGAAAATGTTTGTGAAATTTTATAAAACCTAAAATACCTTTATAAAAACTAATTGCTTTGGTAATATTCATATATAAATATATCAGGTAATATTCGGGATTACGTGATCATAAATGGTAACCTTACTACCTCTATCACACCACTGCATGCTAATGACCTTGTGAATGTAGGCTAATGAATTTGCTCACTCGCATTTGGAATTAATTTCCTTTCCATGTTTTAAGCTAGTTTTAAACTTGAATCTACTTGTCTTAACTTGTTAACAGATTAATTTAAAAAGTCAAGTGCATCTTCAGCGATGGTTCCAAACATGGCATGATAAAACAAATATTAAATCTTCTGTGGTAATTGGACTTACAGCCATTTCCGGACTCAACCGCGAGCGACGCTGTTGACTTTGTAGACAAATTTAGGTAACACCGCCTAGAGAAGTCTCATTGAATCGAACAATCAAAGTACCATTATTATAGACAACGAGGCACTGACTGTGGACAATAAGAAACATTGGATGTTAGGCCTATTTGACAAGTTCCACAGGGAATATCATAAAAAGGAGGCCGTTTGGAGAAGCAACACGAAAGAAAAAACGGTAGGCCTATGTGTTTTACGCTGTGAAGTGTGTTGCGAGTACGTGAGAGCATGCAAAGAGAACTTTCTGATTGGCTGTGTTTTGTTATTTATTGTGTCGTTGTGCCCAACTGTTGCGCCAAGTGTGCGGTTGCTTGTTTATGGCAAGATGATGTATTGCTTTGACATTAATGCTAATATGTGCATTCCTAAAGACGAATGGTCTTAATTTCTTTTGCTTTCTGTCTCTTTCTTTCCCTCCCTTTTTATGATTTACCTTAATCAGGTCTCTATATTTTCACCATGTGTTTCATTCTTCATTCAATGTTTTATGTTATAATGTGTTCTTCTCAACTACATCTCTATGTTTTGTTCTGTTCTGATGTTATATTTATCTTATTGTCTTATCCTCCCCCAGCATCATATTAGGGGCCCTTTGACTCTGTAGTAAGTGGTCTTACCCTCAGGCCAGAGACACAGCCTCTACTCTCTGTGGACCCCAAACTCCTGCACACACTCTGTCCAACAAAGTCTGTCAACCCTTTTTCATCTTCTTCAAATCAAATTGTCTCCAATTTGCTTTGACATCTATTTTTGTTATAATTAATCAAAAATTTAAACCCATTGCTGTGAACCCCTTGAACGTCAAATATGACGGAGTGTGTGCTTATATAAGCTTCAAACTCAGTTAATGATAATGTTAAAGAGAGCATTTGATTGTTCTCTCTTGGTGACGATTGTACACAGTCTTAGAATAAGTAAAACAAAACATGCACTTGTGGAAGCAAATAGATGTCTGATGCTGCAATATGCATATGTATTGTAGAGGAAAATATGAAATTTAATTTGTAACAACGTTAAAGCAAAATTAACCCACCGTGTGATCAAGATCAGCTCTGCAAAATAAATGGCTACAGCATTTATGGTGCTTTCCTTCAAATCTTCTACTTTTTTTGGTGCTTTCCTTCCAGTTGCCCGTGACAACGACCTCTGTTAGAGAGCTGAGAAAGGTCTTGAGGTCAAAGTACTTGGAGGACCCCCAGAAACACAGGCCACTTCCTAGTCAAGCAGAACGGTACGTACACACACACGCACACAAAAAAGTGGGACAATGAAGACAGATGTACAAAGACACAACCACTACCCCCAACTGATACTACTTGACCCAGAACTGTGCAAAACAATGTGGACAATAGAACTTCATAACAGAACTGCTGTCCACACTACTGTACACTTTTAAGTTGTTTTTTGTATGCTTGCATGCAAGTATGTGAATGGATATATGAGGTATGCAGAAAGAGTTGATTCTCAGTCCACCTCAGTGAGTAATAGACTATGATATGGAATGGAGAATGGTATGTTCAGCCTAGAACTTACCATTTTATATATGTTCAAATATTCCTTATTATTTTATCTCTCTATCTATCTATCTATCTATCTATCTTTCTATATATATATATATATATATATATTTACATCAGCTGTTTTTTTAAGATGAAAATCATTGATATATGACATTTCAAAGTTCATTTTGGTTCGATTTAGCAAGTGACTACATAATCGCTTCTAAATGGTCAGCCACACCTCTTCCTGTATCAGCTGTCAATCATGCAGACAGCATGTCTGCTTCCAGAGCTCAGGTGCCTTGTGGACTGCTGTTGTCAAGCGCAAGCATCAGAGCACTCGGAAATGTGAGAGTCTCTGGCGGCCGACAGGAGGCCACTTTAGGAGATGCTATCTCGAGGACCCAAACACCCGACACACTCACTAACGCACACACACACACACCTTTATACAGACACTGACACATTTGCACCTATGCGCACACACATAAATGCTCATAGGTGTACCTGGATGGTTCAGCTTAAGTTTTAATGGTTTGGAGGCATTAACTGCATACTTGAACATAAGACCAGAACTTGAATATAGTATATTAGCCTCAGTTTCTTTCAGATTGTGTCTTTTTAGAATGCTGTTTTGTGTAACATTTGTATATTGGCTTAGAGAATAAATTTAACCCTTAAAGTTTTGGAAATTGTCCTGAGTTTTGAGGGAACTAATAGATTTCAAAATCAAAAGGCCATATACGTATATATAGTATATAAGTGTTTGTAATATATCCATTTCGTGTAAAAATATCATGTGACTCATGAAACTCAAAACCATCGTTTATTCTACAGTTAAAGGTGCCATCAATCAATACTGTAGTACAGAGACATCCATAACCCGCTGTAGTCATTGATACCCTTAAACCTGTACATATGGCATGTTTGTGTTGTGGCCTCTTTGATCAGGCCTTGGTTTTAATGGATTTTTCTCCTCCTTTTGGCCATGGGACCAGAGAGGGCAGGGATATAAAGTGGAGGGGTGGAAGGTCATTTGAACCTTGTGGTTTTGGAGCAAAGTGCAGGACGACAGAAGGTGTTCTCCCTGTATTGAGACATCACTCTCTCTCACAGAGACAGGAAGTCTGCTCTCCCTCCTCCCACTAACACATATACACAGACTCTAGACCATTAACAGATCACATGCGTTAATGGGCAGTATTGTAGTAATAGATGGATGGAGTTAGGTATCCAATACTGAAATTGCAGTGATTAGCTTGTCACCTCAGAACCAAATCGAAGTCCCTCCTTGGTTGAAAAAAAATGGTTTGAGTGAGGTGGACAGCATCACTGTACTTTAGTACTTCGGTTCTAAAGGCCCCAAGTGTATAATTACTTCAGAACCTTGCATGGAGAAAGTTTCATTTTTGAGTTTAAGTTTTGACTCTATTTATTTATTGTGGAAATACTAACTTTTACATTTTTAGATTTAAAAGTTCTCTATGTCTAATGCATCAATAAAAGTAAAATACTCTAATCAGTTTTCAACCAGTATGAATTTTTCCATTTACAGCCATATTCAAAACCGCATTTTGATTATGTGGTTACCTCATTGATACAAAGCATTCAACCCATTAATGCTTGAGATATTAAGAACTATATTAAGATTGAAGTATTAAGCGCTTTCCCAGGTGTGTGAAATGGTTGCATAGTGTAAAAGAAATATTATGTCACATTACCAGGCAAGTTGTCAAACACTTCCAAAGTTGTGTCTACTTGTATTACAGTTGTTTTTAAAATATTTATAGTCTCCAAAAATATATTCAGATGGTAAATGGTATTGAGCCTCCAGTAACTATATTTTCCACAGGTTAAAATCCATGACAAATTACTCAATATTCATTCTATTTAATTGAAATCCACATTTACAGTAATGTCACTTATATTAATTTAGGTTAATAGGTTTAAGTATGTGAAGTAGCATTTGAGTATTAACTTTTTTTGGAAAATTACTTGAATTAGTTGTTTTTCAGTACTGCATTTCTTTTGTAAAAGTTCTGTTTCATAGGGTTTAGAAGTGTTTCAGTGAAAGAAAACCATTGAAAAACTTTTTTTTTCTTTTTTTTTGTTTGTTTTGTTTTGTTTTGTTTTAATCAGATCCAAGATCTGTGCCAGGTTTAAAAATGCTCATGTTGTTAGAGAACCTGTATTGGCCTGTACCTGTCTGGCCTAGACTATAAATAAAGCAACAGTCAATTTATTTTTGCTTATTTTTTTTTCTTACATGTTTAATATTAAAATCCATTTGAATTTGTTGTTTATCATTTATTTTTTATTTATTTTTTTATTTTTTTTTGTAATTAATTTTTGAAATTACATCTCAATATTAACATTTAATATTATTATATGACTGAATAGTTTTGTTAATCGCTGCTTTCGAGAGTAGACTCAAATGTAAACCGAAATCTGCAATGGTTTATCCACGTAAAAGTAGATTATCCAACAGCGTTCTACCTTGTTTACAAACAACTAATTTTGCTGTTATCTAGCTAAGAAAATTAAACACTTAACCTTAAGGTAATCTCTCTTCGTTCTCCTGGAGCAAACGGCGTCAGTGAACTCTATTTCATTTCAGAAAGAAGTATCAAGTTTTTTAAAGCGTATAATAATTACTTATCTTACTTATTTAATTACTTAGGGGTTATTAGTTGTTTACTACTGCGAAAGAGAGAAAGTGAATAGCAAGATATCGTTTGCCACGTTTTCAACTCAGCGGGTGAAAAAATTAAATTAGGTCAAGAATCTGTGGATCACAGAGCTGAAGAGCAAGACCCAAATGACAACAGACACCTTCTTAAGTTTCATTCTTTTAGTGGAAACTGTACCTTGGCCTAACATGACCTCACTAGAAATAAGAATTTATAACAGTCGTATTGACAAAATTATGTTCTTTTCAGAGTATAGGCCTAACATCACTGTTTAAACTATTCACTCACTACACTCGCGTTTGCGCAAATTATTTAGATTGTACAGGCCACTTTTTATTTTATTATTATAATCATTATTATTATTATTAATGTAGTGCTGTTGAGCTTTCTTAACCACGTAAATTAATCTCGGCTATTCTTCTTTACAATTTATCAATGAACACTGAGTAAAGCTGATTTATAATAAAGTACTATAAGACTACATGTAAAAAAATGCACGTTTATAGAGCTTTGTATTGCCTGTTTGCACGAACGTTTATTGATTCTTTAGTTAGGCAATACATGTCCGAACTTGTTTTACTTTTTTACACAGTTAGAGGATATATATCCTCAGGTGGAATAAGCCGCCCGTTGGGGTCTGTAACCCTGAGACTTAGTCCGAGTATAATAGGCTTGGTTATCGGAATTTACTTTCTTTTCCGGTGAGATTTTGTTGGTTTGTCATAGATAATTCCTTTAGAACAAGCGACTCACATTTTTAATTAGACTCACGTGTTTAATAAACACCCGTGAGTCTGACCTAGTTTGCATTTGCATTTAAAACTGATAGCGTATCAAAACACTATGTCCTTAAATTAATAAAACCCAACAAGTTACTAATACAAAAAAGCCAGGACACAAAAGTTTACTTTTGAAGCAAGTGTAAAACAGAAGATTTAATGACACTGGATAAAAGATGTAAATACTGGTAGTATAGCCTACTTAATTGGCCAGGTTATGCTGAAAACCATAAAAATCTAAAAGGAATAAACATACAAACATGCGTTAAATGTAAAATAACCAATACATTCACTTAAATACGTTTTTAATTGCTCATTTTGAAATTAGAGGGCCATTTAAAATACAAATGCATGCATCAATAATCTATCTTTGGCGAGATGTAATAATAATAATAATAATAATAATAATAATAATAATAACGATAATGTAAACAGTAAAACATTTGTGTTATAAGTTCCTGCCATGTGAGGACAGGGTGACTGGCACTGGCATTTCTGCCAGTATGGCTATTGACTCTTGTCTGATGCATTGAAATCGGGGTGTAATATGCTAGGTGTTATTATTAATATAAAATTTTGTACAGCATACAATAAATAAAATAGGCTTTTGCATAGAAATACAAGCCAGCTAATTTACTGACCGGTAGCTGAACAATGTTCTCAGCAAAACACACAAAAAGGCCGATAATGCTTGTTATCAAAATTTGAGTTGGGCCGTGTTGTCGTTTTTTGTTATAAGAGCTACTGTGTCCCCTTTGCGAGGGTCTTTTCTAAGTCATATATCTCCATCAAACAGGCTGAAATACTTGCTGGCATTTGAGAAATAAAAGTAAGGCGCGCTACCTCCAGGATACACGACTGGTAGAGGCATTGGAAGCATGCACCTTCCGAGCAGATTATTCTCTTTATATAAAGCTGGCAGCGGTACCGTCTTTCCAATATCACTGAAATCGCTAGTCGGTCCCTCCAGTTCAGTAGACAGTTGTCTTTTTAATTTATTCCGTCGATTCTGAAACCAGATTTTGACTTGAGTCTCGGTGAGCTGCAAAGAGTTCGCTAGGCACGCGCGCTCCGCGCTGCTCAGATAGCGTTTCATGTCAAACGTAGATTCCAGTTGGAAGATCTGTCTTTTCGAAAATATTGTGCGCGTTTTCTTTTTCGTCATTAGTTTATTCTTCTTGCCGTTGTTCTTTTGTTGCCCATCATCGCAGCTGTCCGCGCTCTCGCTGCGCACGTCGATGGTTTTGAGTGCGTCCACAGTTCCATCTCCCTCTCTGTTGACTTTATCTGAAAGCCAGTCAAATGCTATTGATATTCGCTCACAAATTACAGTGCAACTAACAATGCATCCTAGCAGATTTGTGCCAAAACTAAAAACAATATCTTACCAATGGTGTGCAATCTTGCATCGTCTTTGCATGGATCCTCGCTCTCCCCGGGATGATGGAGACAGCCATCCCGACACACTACAAGCGATGTCTTTGAATGACAGCTGTCAAAGTTTCTGCTACTCGATTTGGAGTTGAGGATGTTGTCAATGGTGAACTTCAAAGAAGCGGGTCGACATGACGCGTCCTCCTTGCTCATATTCTCCGTTATATGCGGGGTCCTCGTTGTCCTTGTCTTCTTTTTGCCGTTTCAAAAACTAACGTCTCGATTCTCCGAGCACCATCGCTCCACGACGTGCAGTGCTGCTGCGTTTGCCTAGGCTGTTAGTCCACTGACCGGAAGAACACTATTCTCCACCGTTTATTGGTCACGAGAATCAGACAGCGCGGCGGCCAATGGCAGAGGAGGGTGGGAGCTGAAGCTCAGACCTATCCAGACATCTGGCATACATACTTCAATATATGAACGGCACTGCTTACTATTTTTAATGAGAGCTCTTAAGAAAAGGAAAGAGATTTCAGCTTTCAGCAAGAGGCCTATATTGAGGCGTTTTCCAGCTCGTTTGATGACGCTTGTGGGGTGTCAATTCGAGAACAAAGAGAGGTCAATGTAGCTTAGGCTATGACTTTTTTTCCAGATGAACTTTCAGATCCCAATTAGCCTAAGTTAATTATAGCAACTTTATCGTCAAATTAATGATTCTCAGACTTCTTATGTGTGTGAGATAATTCCAATTCCAAGTGTTAAAAATGTGTAGGCCTACTCTGGTTATTTATGCATTTAGTATTTCAGTAATTGTTTTTATTTTGTACCAATTCCGTATTAGTGGCAGAAACGGCCTGTATAACTTGTTTAAACAGTATTTGCTGTACAATTACAAAAATAAACAATGACCTTTTTTCTTTTCCAGTAATGATTTTCTAGTTAGTCGTTATTTCTGGGGCATTTAATAATTTAACTAATTATTGAACACTGAAAGCACATGGACGATAATGTTGTAATAAATATTATTTAACTGAACCTTTAGTCCGTCACCAACGCATATTCTCATGCAGGATTTGCAAATGGACCCTGAAATAGATCTGAATGAATCATTAAACTAAATAATTTTGCAATAATGCAAATATAATAAAATATAATAATAATGGTGTCCTAAAATTGCTAAATTTTCGTATCATTACTCTGATGTCAAATAGGCAAGTGGATATTGCCGGTAGTCGCGGGCCTACTTTGTAGATGAATAGCTTTTCATTGGGTTTATTTGTGAATCTCTATATATGTAGCCTATACATTTGATATGTAAGCTTGGTTTAAATTAGGTTATTTTTTGTGTAAACTGTACATATCCAATTCAACAGTGTTTGAATTTATTATCGCGTCGTTTGTTGAGTTCTATCACGGACTGCTGAACAGATGGCCTTCTTAAACCACAACTTTTTGTTTGTGAATAGTGCTGCACTGATTTACTGCTGAGAAAATGTAACATTTTTTAATTTAGTGTTTTATTATGTTATTTAGAAAATACTTAAAGCAACTGAGATAATTTAGACTGGAAATATATTGTGCATGATACATGTACACTAATGATTGGTTTTCCGCTGTCTAGTAAAATCTTGACGTCTTTGAAGCACATTCTCCTATAGAAGTAGAACCCATTTACAGAAAATCATACTTGCTTTAACGTGATTCGTTTATTTAAATTTATAATGTGAAAAAGTGACAAAACTTACAAATCGGTGGTTCTGAATAAAAATATATTTGCACAAAGCAAGTGTTGCCCTTATATTTACATACAGATGAGGGCCCCCATGCACAGAAGACTATATATTATAGACAGGTAACAGTGACATTTAACACAAACTTGTCCTTTCTCTTGTGATCTTGTGATGGGTGTTTTCTTTTCTTTGGATACAGGAGACATCAGTACTGCAGTTTCCAGCAGGATATGTAGGCCTATATATCAGTTATTGCACCATTCAGAATCACTATTGTCATTGGGCCACTATTGCCAATATACATCAGACAATAGATCAGACAAGGCCTGTCATTTGCGATGTCATTAAATTCATTGAATGAGCAAAGGACGTTAATGGATAGTTCACTGAATTTGAGAAGCCCATGATTGGTGGCGAGACTTGAGACACGTTAAAACTGAGAGTTGACATGGGTGTCGTTTTGTCGTGGTACAAGATGGGCACCCGTACAATCCGTTGGGAGCTGTGGCTAAAATTAACAGCCTCTAAATCCGCGGCCAGTTGTCTTTTCCATTTGTTCCTGCGGTTCTGGAACCAGATTTTCACCTGTGTCTCGGTCAGGTGCAGGGACGCCGCTAAACCAGCGCGCTCAGAGCTGCTAAGGTATCTCTTCATGTCGAAAGTTGATTCTAACTGGAAGACTTGGCTTCTGCTGAACACAGTTCGGGTCTTTTTCTTCCGGCCCGAACCTGGCTCGGAAGTGTCGGGACCAGAGCGCTCGTCGAAAAGCTGTCGAGTGTCCTCACCGTCGTCAGCCACACACTCGCTCGTTTTTCGGTCCACTGCTCCATCAAGACGCTCAGAGGCCACAGGGGTGTCCCTGTCGCTGCGGCTGTGTTCACTGGAATGGTGGGTTTCTTCTTTTGGACCTGATAAAGTGATGATTGAACGTGTAAGTGTTTGAGAAATGCATGTTTATTGTAATTGATCAGACGGATGTTGCCAAAGTGATATCAAAAACCTGCTCTAAATCTAGGCCCGTTCCCATATGTGCAATATTGTGTTTACGCGGCCAACTAAGCTTTCACAGCTTTACAGAGCGAACGAATCAGACAAACCAATTGCACTCTTAAGCCTTTAACGAGTTTGGGAAGTCTTTCGGTGCGACTCGGCTAGTCGAGTTGCTTTTGTTGGTTTTATGTAATTAGGCTTAAAACTAATGTGGTCCTGTCAGTAGCATAACTGATGCTGTACACTAACACGGAAAATAATTATTCACTTGGGAACTAATAATGAGTAAGTCTGCCTGTTTCATCAAGATAAAACACAGTCCATTGGAGCTTGCGTTCTCATTTAAATTAAGTCTTTAATGTAGATATCACGGTTCAGATCACTATGAAAATAAATCTCTATATTTTTCCACTTGCGATTTTTAAAATAATTATGAGAAGTTTTGAACAATAAACAAGTCTGTGTGTCCCGCAACTTACTCTCTGCGGTTTCCCGTCCATACCACTCCAGAGGTGATTGTGTGCTCCGACACATCTCTGTCTTGAAGCCTGTGCTGGATGCTTGACTGCACATTGCTTTGCTATGCGCTTTAGTGCCGCCCTTAAAAACCATCTCTTGCTCCATGCCATCGTTATCCTTTAAAGGACGGGCGGACTTTTCTGTCCTACAAGAGCCAAGTAAATTCTCGATAAAAAACGACGAGCCCCTGAATGTGGTGGAAGTATGCTGTTGTTGGCTTTTGTCATGCATTGCTCGTACAAATATACCAGTTACAGCAACAGCCGGGTGACTCACGAATACTTCTAAGCAAAAAGTAACGAATCCTTTCTCTCTGGATATCCCCGCCCAACCATCGCTTCAGCTGGATGAAATCCTTCTTGCATCCACGGCGTCAGTCCAGAGAGAAGCGGGGCTGTAGTAAAGCAAAATCCAAGTCAAGTAAAATGCTTAACAAGCGGAGGGCATTTTGCTATTGGACGACCACAATAGCAAATGGGATTACTCGTGAAAGGGTATTACCGGCTCCAATTCGACTACGCTTTTGATCGTGCCTCAGGGTCGGTGGAAGCCCTGTCACAGAGGGCTTTATTTGGGTCAATTAGGGAGCAAATCAAAATACAGATAGTGGCTCAGCGCATCGCGTCAGCTGGGGATCTCGTAGAATAGAATGCTGCACCGTCTATTGGTCGGATCGGTCGCTACATCACAACGACGTTACAGCAAACGCCACTGTTTGGCAATGAGACAGCCTTCTTCGGGACATCCCAGGATATGTGGTGTTTGCCTAATGCATTAAAATATGTCAAATAATATGTTTATACCACGACTAAAACATTCTGGATTTTTATGAACTTATCAGGATCTGTAAAACACTAAGATGTATAGATCTTATTAGAAGTAGGCTATAAGTATAGAACTTATTTATTGCAATTTACTGTTAACGCTGAAAAAAAAAAATAAATAAATAAATAAAATGAACTTCATACAGTAAACGTATCTAATATGTTCCTGGCCCTGGCAGCACACTAATTGGACAAATATATTATTGGATTTGGTTTTGTTTAAAGCGGAGACTGTGGTTCCCTGGATATGTATTTGAAAGCATATATGGCATTTTCAAACACTTGTCGTCATAAAAATAGAACAAAGAACTTGCCAAGAGTTTGAAATAATTTAGAGTGTTAAAAAGTTAATTTTTATAAATATAATTTAGGACCCCCAAGCTTGCACGAAATGGTAATACCGAGGTGTTTTGGCCTGTTAAGCTCTATAAAGCATGAAAGCGTTATCTAAAGGCTAATTCCTTTTCTTTAAACGTGTACATGGATAGCTGTTACCGGATTCTCCAAATGAGTATGCTTTCTTGGTTTAACCTGTCATTTGTCTTGCTTCAGTTATATTCAATAATATATTTATATTAAACTTTTTTTTTCACGTTATTTTATCATTTGACATAATTTTAAGTTATATGACTAAACATTTTACAGCATTGTTTGTAAATCTCGAAACCTAAAATTATAGCCTACTACATGAAAATAAAATATAATTATGAAAAATAAACAATAAAGTGTTCAGTATTATTTAGCGAGCACACATCGTAGTTCTACTCCGTACCTACCTTTTAATTAATAAATAGCGAGAAATTGATACGGGTAAATTCTGTAATTTAAAATGTGTTAAGTTAACACTGAGGATAAGTATAAAACACATACAAATACACAAAATTCTATATATACACATATTTAAAGAAAAAAGATTATTAGCAGAAGTACAATGGTGAAATTCGATTCAGTATTCTGAAAGTAAGTTTTTATGGACGTTTTCTTGCTGTCTATCAAGTTTGTTTTTTTATATCTTGTTCTACTACTTTTTATATTAATTTTATAATAATTATTTGACATTATTAATGTGGTGGGCTTTGTATGGTGGTATATTTATTTTAGGAGTTTTTTTTTTTCTTTCTTTTTTCTGTTAGTTTTTTTTACAAAGACACTGATGAACTTACGTGAGAACAAAATGTACTACTACTACTACTACCACTAATAATAATAATAATAATGATAATAAAAATAATAAGACATTACAAGCACAATAATCGCATTGGCTATAGTTGGTTATAGTTTATGTAATTATACATGAGAAATAAAGTTTATTTCGTCTGATGACAAAAGTATGAAAAAAGCATAAAAAAGCTGTGTATACGTGTCTTTTAAGATTTTCGTTTACATGAACACGTAACACGCTTGACATTGATAGTTTTCAGTAGCTAGAATGCGCTATAGTGCGCCAAAATGCGCTAAATATTCTCTGCGTCACTGCTATTCATTATGGTTTTTAAAAAACAGATTTTCGAATTTGCTTTTTTAAAGTGTAGACTGTTTTTTTTTTCTCCTAAAATGATCAAATTTAGAAGAATCTAACTTTATATATATTTAAGGGTCCTAGTTATTTTGTCAATGGAGGCGTATATTCTTTTTTTTTTTTTTTTTTTTTTTTTTTTTTTGCTTTTTTTTCACAAACAAATATGTACCAGATAAATAAAAACAGTTGTTGTATTCGTTAACAGCTTGTAAAATATAAATTTAAGAAAAACTATCCAGTAAATAATAAAGTCTTTTTAGTTTTTAAATTATATAATTTTTGTGTGTAGTGTTTTGTGTATATGTTTTTTTTTTTTTTTTTAAACCTGTCAAGCAACTATCTTGGAAGATTCAATTTAGTTATAGTGTGTGCTTGGAATGGTATCCTGCAACAAGAGCAAAGGTAATATCAAAGGTACTTACTGTAATTAAATGTGCTTTGAAAGTTTGAAAATCCACATTGTGGTACATATGGTAAAATTTTGTCTAGTGTGTTCTTTGCGGACAGTGATACCTGTTTGCTTTTTAAACCATGGACAAATAACTAACCCACTCACTGAGGTTTTGATGTGTTGACTGTGGTTCACTTTTGCATCTCTTCTTTCCTTTCCTTTTGCTTTTTCTTTAGCTTGTGAGTGAGAGGCAGAGATTATTTAGCTCATATTACTGTGTGTACTTCGGCACTCTCTCTGATATGGCACCAAGTACGACCCCCTGTATGTGAGGGCAGACAGCCCCTGGCCTCATGGGCATGTAACCCCACTGATCCTTATCCAGACTGGCATGGCCTTTTCACACTGGTGACCAGTATTGAGACCTTTAATGCTCTCCTCTCCCTCTCTTTTTCTCTCTCTTTTACTTTTCTCTCTCAATACACATTATCTTTCTTCCATTTATTTAACTACCCTTTGCCCTCGTTGTCAGTCACTGTATGTCACATTTCTTTCCCATCACATGAACTCATCCCTCCCCCATTTGTCCTCATGTTCACATGATGTCGGTATGCTCCTAATAAGCATGAAAAGATGTGTTTGACCACATGGTATAACTATGTTTTCTGCTTAGGATGGGACACGGAAGAAAACCAGGCCAAACTGCAATCAAAAGGTATGGTTTTCCACTGTGCCTTCATCTCAGCCTCTGTTTGTTAAGCTCCTTGTGGAGATTTTCCTCTGGGCATGTTGTGATGGTTCAGTCTAAGCTCTCTTCAGGGCCATACAGTACTTTATGAATCGAGAGTATTAAAAGGCTAAAAGGCAGATTAGCATATGACCCACTTCATGTGGATTCTCCGTCCAACCTGTGACACACACACACACACACACACACACACACACATATATATATATATATATATATATATTGTGTGTGTGTTTGTGTGTGTGTGTGTGTGTGTGCATGTAAAACCATTAAATTAGTCTCTCAAACTCCAGTTTGCCCTGTTACATTGGCATATGGTCTAAATCATGTTAGGCTTGCTAGAACATGACATCATTTCTTTGGAAAAAAGTAACTCCAAGAACAAAGTAAGTATTAATCATAAACCTTTCTCTCTTTTTGTCAGTTTTGGCAGAATGATTTAATAACGTAAAACATGTCCACCCTTATTGTGTCAGTTTATACTGGACATGAAAATGCTTTTCTATTTTTCTAAATAGATTTTACCTACACTATAGTCAAATGTTTTTGAAAAGATTTTTCATGTTTTTTTTTTTTAAGAATTCTCTTCTGCTCACCAAGCCTGCATTTATTTGATCCAAAATACAACAAAAGCAGTAATATTGTGAAATATGTTTGCTATTTAAAATAACTGCTTTCTATTTGAATATATTTTAAAATGTAATTTATTTCTGTGATCAAATGAAATTTTCAGCATCATTACAGCAGTCTTCAGAAATTATAGAAATAAATATTTTTATTTAGCAAGGATGCTTTAAATTGATCAAATGTGATTATAAAGACATTTATAATGTTATGAAAGATGATAAATGCTGTTCTTCTGAACTTTCTATTCATCAAAGAAACCTGAAAAAGTTATACTCAGCTGTTTTCACGTAATAATAATAATAATATATTTTATTATTAATAATTAATTTTATTTATTATTATAAAAACAATTTTGAGCAGCAAATCATAATATTAGAATGATTTCTGAAGGATCATGTGACTGGAGTAACAATGCTAAAAAATCAGCTTTAAAATCAGAGGAATAAATTATATTTTTAAATATATTCAAAAAGAAAACAGTTATTTGAAATAGTAAAAATATTTCAACATTTTACTGTTTTTGCTGTACTTTGAATCAAATAAATGCAGGCTTGGAAAACATTAAAAATCTTACTGTTCAGTCTTACTGTTTGACTGGTAGTGTATCTGTTAAAATTCTTCCTGAATGTTAAACCTTTGCTATAGCATGTTGTTCTTTCCTAGCTAGTATTGGCCTTCATTTGCTTAAAACGTCCACTGTTATACATTGCATTGTAAAAATGTCATGTGACCGGGTGGATCAGTTTTCTAGAATGTGAATGTGAAATTTGAAATGATGTTTTCTCCCTCTGATCACACTAAGAAATAATCAAATTTTTAGCTTTCCCCCCACCCCTCCCCGACAAACCTGCTAACTATAATTCATCAACTGTAGGAATGACCTGGCCCCTTCTTTCTGTCCACAAATGTAACTATCAGTCTTGAACAATGCTGCATTTCCACAGGTCAGTCTTTGGCAGTTGAAAACTCTAGTATGCATAACATCTGTCTTGGCTTTGAAGAGGTGGCATACGGGGAGACTACGAAGCCCCATCTATTGGTGAGGTTACAGTAATGCGGGAATGATGTTAATTTGGATTATCTCACTTCTTTCCCTGACACATTAGCAGAAGAGCACATTCACGTTTGAACATATTCTAAAATTGTGCAAAGTCTGCATTTCAGACATTCCTCATAAGCACAAAATCAACGAGAGGAAAACTATGCTAAAAGAATGCAGAACCATCCAGATGGTTATGTTACTCTGCTTACTAGTCCGTAACACACCCTAGGCTGTTGGAGGCCGTTGAGTGTCTTAGTTTGGCATGAGGTGTGTGTGGGGGTTCACCAGCAATAAATAAAACATCTGTGATAAAACATGTACTGGCTCCTGTTGGTAACATTAACTGTGTTTAGAGTTCCAGCACAGACATTGAGAAGAATAAGGCAGTCTTCAACTAAACATAATTTTTTTGTCTTCTACGCAAAACTAGAGTGTTTTTAGCAACTGTCAGAGAAGAACGGAACCAAATCCACCTCAAAGCTATGTCGGCTACAGCAGCACCTATAAACTTTGTTTAGAGCTTGAGACTTAGATGAAATGTTTTTATCGTTTATCTTTCAGTGACAAATAAGACTATTCACATTTACAGTATGCGAACTATATAAAACTAGTTTAAAACATATGGCAAGCTTTTAGAAATTAACTTTTTCTGTTCATTTTGATTTATTTTGTTGGAAAACGTGTATAATATTTAAGTTTATTATGTTTTAATTTTATTACATTTTGGGGGATATTTTACATCCTGAACTAACCTTGTCATCCAGTTATTTGGCATTTAAAAAGATATACTGATCTTAAAAAGATTCATAGAGTACTGAAGGGGTTCTCTCTATGATATAATATTTTATACTATATATTATTTTATAAAATATAATTTTCTGATATATTTTAATATATTTATAAACAATACTTTTCTGCATATGTCTCTATGTTGTTTGCACGACATGACTTTAAGCATGTCTTTTTTTTTCTTTTTTCTTTTTTTTTTTAGTATTTATAAGCAGTGAAACTTTTGTTAAAAAAATCTATAATATATTCTTTTTTGTCTCCATGTTTCTGCATGTTTTCTGCCCCATATCATTTAATAAGCAGTGAAGCTAAAGTTTGTAAAAAAAAAAAATAAATAAATAAATAAATAAAACCCTTATTGTAAAAAGGTAACACTTTACAATAAAATTACATTTGGTAACATTAGTCAATGTATTAACTAACATGAACAAAGAATGAACAATACATTTATTACCCTATTTATTAATGTTTATTAATGTTAATTAATAAAAAAATGCAGTTGTTCATTGTTTATGTTAGTTCACAGTGCATCAACTAATTTTAAAAAAGCACAACTAGTGATTTTAAATAATGCATTAGTAAATGCTGAAATTAACATTAAGATTTATAAATGTTTTAGAAGTATTGTTCATTCTTAGTTCATGTTAACTAATGTTAACTAATTAAACCTTATTGTAAAGAGTTACCAATAAAAGATTAAACCAGACTCCTTAAGAGTTTGTTTTTCCTAATTTGGAGCATTGCGTCACTATTCTGACTATTATGTGCCCTCAAAAAATATCAAATAAAATTTAGAAATTGTAAACATATTTACAGAGGAGTTTAATATGTATATACATAAATAAACTGAAATATGTTATATAGACCTGAAAAAAAAAAAAAACATCATGTCACTGACTCTTGTAACAAACAAAAAATAAGTATTACTTAAATACACAAGTTCTCAAATACACTTACAAAAAGTGCAGCAATGGCTATCTACAACTTCTTTTTTTATAGAATAAAAGTTAAGTCTTGAAACTCTCTTCAATAGACTTGTAAATCAATTCCATTGTTTTTACAAAGATTTAAAGTTTAGTTTTCATATAATCCAAGTTGAGGACAGCTTCTGTGTTGTTATAGTCATGTTGGGCAGTATGCTCGGCTGAACTGACGGCTGGCATGCATGATGTTTGTGTACAGACTAAAGTTCAGTCAGTCATGACTTTTGTATGATCGTTAAGGACTGTTTACTGTTTTCTCTAAAAGACAGTAGCCGGGTTCAGGCTCACCCCGCTTTGCTTCTGTTGTGGGGACCCTTCATTTGACCCATTAAACTCCGCATTGACATCAGACACATTTAAGGTCCAGGCATCTGCTGTCGCTCTTTAGTGGTGCGGTCAGCCCGAACGCCCTCGTGGTCTCTGCGGTCTGAACCTGGATTGAGTCGTCACCGTGAAATTGGACTTGATATATGGGTGGAGGCACAGCTGAAGTTTTGCTGCAGTCTGTGTTGACTTGCCTCTGTGGTTAATACAGCATCAGTTTGCAATTTTCTGAAACAAAGGCTTAATGAATAATCTGGTCAACAAAGCAGCAAACATTACAGTCATATTTCAGAATTTGTATTAAAGAAAACATTCAAAACAGTTTAATCATATGCTTGACAGTTAACCAGTACTTTATTAATTTGTATAAAAGAAAAAAAAAAAAAAAACGATGGAACCATATGATAGTACTTCTATCATCCGTACAGCATGTTTATCCATGTTCATCGTGTGTTGAGGTCATGTATTAAGATTTATGTTACTCATGATAAGTCATTGTTCTAGTTTATGTATATGAATAGATCTAAAATAGTAAGATTTGTTTATTCTTCTCAGACGGATTTAGTTAGTTACATAATTTTGAACAGCGTTGGGGAAAGTTACTTTTAAAAGTAATGCATTACAATATTGCGTTACTCCCTAAAAAGTAACTAATTACATTACTTCTACTTTATATGGAAATTAATGCATTACATTACTACATGTTACTTTTTAAATCTGGGCAGGGCTTGCTTGTTTGTTTTAATATAAAAGTTATATTTTTGGCAATCGTAAAAGCCCTTTCACACCAAAAGTGAATACACCTCAGGCTGAAGGAAAAGTGAAGTCTGTACAGTAGAATGAAGTAGAAGAAAGCTCAAACTCTTCAGCAATTTTAAAAAAAGAAAAGTTAACTTGCCTAAAGTAACGTTTGCTTATTTTTATGGTTGAATTGGATCATGGAAGGTCAGCAGCCAGCCATGGGTTAATAGATTAGGAATAAATACATGAAGGATATTTGTGTTATTTAAAATATTTAATTATTGCAGGTTTGCATCATATTTTGAGATTGCATTTCACTGTTTTTATTAATTTTTGAGGAATACTGAATCTTTTTTTTTTTTTTTTTTTTGTGAGTGAGACGAATTAATACATGTTCACAATTGGTCTAAATCTACAATAAGCATCATATTTAACAAAGCATTTAACGCATGTAAGCTATTTTAATGCAAATATATGGAGACGTGGTACAGATAAGCTTTACACAAACACAAATGATCACAAATTGTCAAATTAAATGGTATTTTTAAAACTTCTTCTAAAATCCTCTAAATATCAGTTACTGATTTGTATAGTGATTCTGTTGATTTTGTGTGATATTTGTTCAGTTGAACAAAGTGCCTGTACAGGTTTACTATACTGCTATTCTTTTATAGAAGAGTAACATAGTAGCATACACTCTAAAAAATGCTTGGTTAAATACAGTTTTGAGCCAGCGGTTGGGTTAAATGTTTAGACAAACCTTCTGGGTAGTTTTAACTAATTAAAAATTAAAAATGACTATGTGGCTGGCTTAAAATGAACCCAAAATAAGTTGAAAATTAAAAATCAGACGCACAATTACTAGAGGAATCAGCAATCTTTATTATTTATGTTCATTTAATGAGCATATTAATAAATGTTAATTTCCAATTAGTTTTGGGTTTATTTTAAGCCACAAATCTACTAATTTTAAGCAATAGTTGAGTTAAATAAAACTACCCAAAAGGCTAGGTTAAACATTTAACCCAACTGCTTTGTCACAACAACCCAATCACTGGATTTGTCCATATTTCACGTTTTTAACCCAGTATTTTTCGAATGCAGTAGCGTAATAATATAGGCAATGCATGATTCTTTCAGCTTGGCCTAAAATGTCAGTTTATCTTCTTTATCAGCTGGAGGTTTTTAATGAAGAATGTCTGTTTGTTTAACCTCTTCATGCTACGTTGCCCCCTGTCAACCCCAGCTCGTCATGCTGCCACAAAGAGGTGAAAATGTGAGATTTTTAAATGCAGTTCAGATCAGACTTAAAAAATTCCACTGCTTAATGTCTCAACCACAAATGTGAAAAAATGGAAATGAAAAAAAAAAAATATATATATATATATATATATATATATATATATATGAAGAGTTCAGAGATGCAAAACCAGCTAAAAGCCATCTCGGTAGAGATGTACCGGTAGTTACATAGAAACCTATACAAAGTAGCCAGAAAGAATTGCTAATTTTAAAGAAGTACATCAAATGGATTTAAATGGATTATATATATATAATCGCTAAATCTGCACTGTGTAGCAGTGGTTGCTTTATTGCTTAATGTATAACCTTTCTGACAATGCTGCCAGTCAGAATTTATAGTGAAATTTTGTGAAATTTTATATAAGAGCAATGTGCCCTCGGCTAGGTTTACATTTTATTTCATAGAACTGCTGTGTTGACAAGTGTTGACAATAAGAAATGTAAGTAAATGCAAAAGAAGAAAAAGAGCCCTTTGTAATTATATAAAAAAAAGAAAGAAAATGTCACGAATCTTGAAGTATTACAACTGAAATAATATGCTTATTTACAATTAAGTCTCTTTAAAGGATTTGCAAGTTAATGCCATTTTGCATCACACTTTTGCATTAAGAAAAGAAAAAAAAAAAAGTTTAATACTTGTTTTGTTATGAAAAGGCTTTTCATAGAGAATTTATCAAAACCTCAAACCTTTGCCGTTTATTTGTGTGCGTGTGTACGGTCTTTCTCTTCTCCTTTTATACAGATCCACATGTGAACACGAATACTCAAAAACCTTTCTTCTTTTCTTTTTTGAATACTCAAAAAAATCTTTTCTTCAAAAGGAAATATTTATTGTATTGAAGCATTCAGTCTAAACCAAATGTGCAATCAATGCCTTTAGATGTTAAATATTTATATGGAGACTTCACATATTAATTGACTGTGTGCATGGGTTGTCATTTTTCATGTCTGATTTATCATCCCGAGCCCAGGTACTGATTTCTGAGTTCATCTCCTTGAGTGAGTTTATTTAATCTGACAATTAACTGGTTGTTGCATGGGGAGATGCAGTGCACGCTTTACTGAACGATGAAGGGATTGCGTGAGAGAGAAAAAGAAGAAGAACAAGGACACAAAGAACGTGCAATGTAAAGTAAAGACGCAAGGTCATACCTGCAGCTTATATGGTTCATTAGCTTATACCTATTTATTTCTTATGAGCGCAGTGTGAACGCAACAGAAAGTATAGTTTTTCCAGGACAGGTTAATGTAAGTTCTTCTAAACGTGCCTATAGAGGCTATGGAAGCGTTGGATGGGTTGGTCACATCACTGGCTTTGAAGTTTCCAAGACCAAGGCCATCTGTATTGACTAATATATAACATCTTTTTTGAGAAAAAAGGGGGGAGTTCTTAGATGTCAGGAGGGATCCTCTTTCAGTCGCCAAGTCTAAAACTAATGGGCAACTTTATTCAAAAAGACAGAAGTACCGACATTACCTCACTGTATTAGGGGGCCTGATGGTGAATCAGTATAATACACATAGAGCAACCAAGTCATCCCTCCATCTCTGGTTCTTGGGGATGGATTGCTCATGCCTGGCCAGCCTAACTGTGGTAATTGGTGAGCCAGTTTGGGGAGTGGTGATTAAAGATGGATGTGGGGAGTGGAGGCAGGACTGGGTTAACAGAAAGCGACAGGAAAGATGAAAGGCGGTGGTATTAATGCGTTGCCCAGAGGAGAGGAGCCCAGCCTGGAGACGCTTGTTTTTCACTCTGTTTGTCACGCAAGTTTCCTGGCCCGCCCATTTCGGCCGCTGATAGGCCACTCCCCTCTCGCTCTTTTTCTTTCCGTATCTCCTCATACAGCTGCAGCTTTGCACTATTCTTCTCACCGTTTCTTTTGGTTTTGTTTGTGTTGTACATCTCTGTTCTGTGTCGTGTCTAATTTTCATTATATACACATCACGTCTTTGTCTTTCTGTATGTTTGTACAAGTCTGCTTATCCATCTGACATTATATCTGTGTCTGATTTTTCTGCCTCCATCTTTTTCTTTCACCTTTCTTGCCTCTTGTAACTGAAATGCCATGTAGGTCGGGCAATGAAAACAACCTGGTTCAAAGGTGCTTTAAGTGCTTTTAATTAATTGATGAGAATGAAAATACTTTAACATAACTTCCATCTTTGGTTTTCTTTCTCTCAGTAGAATGTCGCTAAAATACCGTAGGTAGATGAGACTTGCCTTTTAAGGGCCTCTCGGGTAGGAAAAAAAAAAGAAAGAAAACAAAAATGATGATCTATCCTTCAAAACTCGTTGAGGCTTATGTATTTCATTTTTGAGGAAAACACTGATATGAAAACACCTTGAGGAGCAATTAAGTGCAGAGGTATTCTTCAGATATGGATAAATTTGAAAATAAAATAACTACATTTCAAATAATGGAAATTAATTAAAATAATACACTTTATTGTTAATTAAATTAAAAGAATAGTTTTCCTATATTAAATTTCAATAAGATATGTTGATAATAATTATACTTTTACTAGCAAATCATTTGAAAGGACCTAGATAGATAGTATTTTTTATTTTTTTTGTCTCCTCAGATCTTCAAGGTTTTTTAATTGTTAAAATGTGTTATCTGTTACATTTATTACATGTACATATAATTAATTAGCCACAAAATAATTAATGTATAGTATACACTATTATTTGTATGAAAAACTGAGAGTTAATAGCTTAATTCTTGTGTTTCATGTCATACTGTATGTTTTTCCTTTTTAAACATGTTTCTTATGCTATTAGTTAATGCTTTTTGATCTGACTTAAGTTTCCTTGTGCAACATATAGCAAATCTAAGTTTAGTTACTTTTAATTTTACTATTTTAATTACATATGTGGTATGAATGCAGGATACTTTGTCCCTCTCAAATTATGTGCGTAGTGTTTTTTTATTTTTTATTTTTATTTTTTTCTCAAATATTTTAATTGATTCATTGCAGTTCATAAAGTCAGTATATGAAAATAAATGTATACTTTTGGGTACTTTTTGGTACTCTGGAAATAACATTTAATTTAACTAAAAATGTAGATTAATTTCTGTTGCCAGATATGAATTTCTGGTAGCTTTAAGTTTAGTTCATAGCGCAGTGGCAGTAATTGAGTAGCAGGTTAGCGTTTGTCATTGATTGCTAGCTGTGATCTTTAATCTTTTTTTTTGACTGGACAATGACCCCACGGGCGTCTCAAATGCTAAAATCGTTTGTCTGATAAATGCCTGCTGTAATGACTTTAGTTCGTTTAGGACCAAAATAAATTAAAAAGACAAACTTTTTTCAACGTTTTTTCATTTGCTTTGTAATATATAAATTGTTATGTATGGTTTACGTGTCCTTCATTGCGTTTACCTATACAACCTTAAATCATTTAAAATAATTTAGAAATAATACATTTATAAATAATAAAAAATAATTTATAATGATAAACTAAAGGGAAAAACTGGGGGAAAAAATCTATATATTTTAAGCATGTTTACTTACGATAGAGCTTTATAAAGGTGCATTTTGCTTCAGGGAAAAAATGTCCATTAGCTTCATCCTGGTGCTCTCATTTAAGTCATTTAGTGTGCTGTAGATCCTGTGCAGTGATTTCCAATTTCAGTTTTCAGAAGGAAAATCTTTGCTGTATATATCAAAGTGTGGTAAGTGCTGTCATTAGTTAAACACGCCGGTGTCTCTGTTCTCTCTGATTTTGAGGCTGGCGTTCAGAGGTCTCCATGAGGTATGGATGTTGTCAGCTTCTATTTCCTCAGTATGACCTTTGGTGCTTATGTGGGGTCACTGAACACTTTTATTTCCCCTGCTCCCATGCAGAGTCTCTGTCTCAAATAACACAAGGTATCAGGATAAACGGGAAATACAAATCATTCATTCTGAAGACGATCACTGCAGTGTCATTATCAGCTCACTCTAGGTGAATTCATCATTCATTTTCTGTTCTTTCTTTCTTTCTTTTTCTTGTCCTTTTTCCCCCTAAAAAAACTTTATTTTTGTCCTTTTACTGGAACTTAGGGTGCTAATTTAGCTTGTCTTCAGATTTATTTGCTTTTTACCCTTTGGCAAATAGGTACGATAAAATGTGAAACTTTAGATAAAGAGCTCAGAGATCTGGAACAATTAATGATAGGTCAGTAACATTTAATGTTTGTTTTGTACTTATTAATTTTATTATTATTATTATTATTATTATTATTATTATTTATATGTTATACATTTGTTGTTTTGAAAATATTTAACAAATGTAAATAATGACAAAAAAACTGGATTTTGTTGTGCATTTTGTTAATGAGTTTAGGTACATTAGGTAGTGCAGTAGTATGACGGTAAGCACTTAATTTTGTATATAAATTTAGATGTTTTTATGACAGAACAATTTTCCTGTTTGCTTGTTTACAGTGTTACTGGTTTAAGTATAATATTGTGTTAATGCAGTTTTTATCCGTATTGTGTAGAAAAAAGTATTTACAGAACCGTAGTAAGCATGGATTTACTTTGTAGTGTTCTGTTAATTACTGTCTAGTTGAAGGTTTTTTTTGGGGGGGGGGGTTTTTTGCATCTATTTGTAGTTTCATATCATATCTTTGTATACTGTTAGAAACATATACATTTATATCATATGTTTTAGATTCATATTGAATAATTGTTATGTTTAAAAACATGTTTTACATTAATCTTTCTGTGCTACTCATATTTTTGTCATTCAATGTTCATGCGTCTGTAGAAGATATTGGGATGTAATGCATCATGGTCACTACAGTGGACAGCTATTTGGAAGCCACTTTGAACCATTCAAGATGTAGCATCATGTCCCAAACACTAACTGGTGAACTCCCATAGTGTTGTCTACAGTTCCATTTAATTGTGATCTTTGTATCTTTTTTTGTGGGGTTGAGATATTAAATAATATATGCAAAATGGCGGCAGGAAAAGGGGTGCACATGTGCCTCAGGAATAAGTGTTAAATTCTTTTATTCTCAGATAACCAGACAGGTACAAAAAATATTTTTCAGCTAAATAGGATATCAGAAATACTTTCATCCAGATTTTAACAATATTTTTCTTGTCCATTTTTTTCTGTGACAGAAAATATATCTGGACGTCATGCACCAAAGGGTATAATTCTGCCCATGGGCCTATATATATAGATTCTGCCTTATTTTGTATATTTGATTAAAATTATGCTTTAATTTACATTTGAATGGGTTTTATTGAGAAGACATATCAAATAGTCTTCAGATTTGATCATTTATATCAATGCTTACAGTCTATAGTTACTAATTAGGTCTTATAAAAGTGTAAGCATGTATACATGAAGAGTTCAGATGCAAAAGCCATCTGACGTATTTCTTTAAAATGAGCATTTCTTTCTGGCTACTTTATATAGGTTTCTATGTAAGTACTGGTCCTTCTGTTTTGGCTGAGGCTAGAATTTAGTGAGTTTGAAGTAAAAGTATTTGATGGATGTATACTATGTGTCAGGAGCATTCACTCAGTATCATTATTTCATTTTTGACTGAGATGGCTTTTAGCTGGTTTGCATCTGAACTCTTCACATGTATACTGTATGAGTGCAGATATATGTGTTCATAATTGTGTTTGAGTGTGTGGTGGGAAGGTGTGTTTGCTTGTGTGTGTTTGTATTTGTGCTAACTTGTGTATGAACACACCACACACCCCAATACACCCCTACAAACCTCTGCCCCATAGACACACACTCTTACCTTTTGTTTGTTACACTGCGCTTTACTGTGTCATCATTACATAGCTTCTTGTTCTTATGTGTATTCATACCATTTACTGTTAGTAAATGATTTTAAAACATGTTTTTTCAGACCAGTCAATGACTTCCTTTGACTCACTATGTATACCGGTGATGCATGGTGTCCAAACATGTAATATAATAATTATGTGTCAGATGGTTAAAAGAAATACAACCACAATAATATACTTAGATGAAAAATACTTAGATGATGACTTAAATAAATTACAAGCAATGTGAACAATATATTGTGAATATTTACAGTTGTTTTGCTATACATGTATATATATATATATACACTACCGTTCAAAAGTTTGGGGTCAGTACATTTTTATTGTTTCTTTCTTTTTCTTTTTTTTTTTTTTAAAGAAATTAATACTTTTATTCACCAAGGATGTATTAAGTTAATAATTAAAAAGTTTATTAAAAGTTAATAATAAATAAACTAATAAATTAAACTTGTTATTCATGAAAGAATCCTGAAAAAAAAAAATCACAGGTTCCAAAAAATATTTGGCAGCACAACTGTTGATATTATCCAACATTGATCATTCTAATAATAAATCCACATATTAGAATGATTTCTGAAGGATCATGTGACACTTAAGACTGGAGTAACTGATAAAAATTCAGCTTTTCATCACAGGAATAAATTCTATTTTAAAGTATGTTAAAATAAAAAACATTATTTTATATTGTAAAAACATTTTTCAATATTACTGTTTTTTTTCTATATTTTTAATCAAATAAATGCAGCCTTGATGAGCATAAGAGACTTCTTTAAAGACTATTACAAGTCTTACTGACCCCAAACTTTTGAACGGTAGTGTATATATATATATATATATATATATATGTGTGTATATATATGTATATATATATATATATATATATACACACTACTGTGCAAAAGTCTTAGGCCACTAGTATTTTCATCAGCTAAAACATGGTTTAAAGTCAGTTAAAGTCGGTCTTTTGCTGTAGTGTGTCAGTAGGAAATATCAGATTACATTTCCAAACATTCATTTTGCCATTAATCAAAATAATCCAGTGAGATTTTTGTTTGCACAAGGAGTCTGACAGCGAGTGATCTGCACAGAGATCTGATCTTATCATCATCCTGTCTGTCTGGAATGACATGAACAAACAGAACAAACTCAGACAGACTAAATCCAGAAGAACTGTGACAAAGTCTCCAGGATGCTTCAAGAAACCTACCTGCAAAGCTGGAGCACTGTTAAAAGTTTTAGGCACTTGTGTAAAAATGCTGTAAAATGAGGATGCTGTCATAAATAGATTTTCTTTATCAATTACCTTCTATTAACTAAATGAAATCCACATTTGGTGCGACCATTCTTTGCATTTACAGCAGCTTTTGCCCTAGGTGCACTTGCGCAAAATTTTTCAGGTAGCTTTGCAGGTTGGTCTCTTGAAGCATCTTGGAAATGTTGCCACAGTTCTTCTGGATTTACTCTGTTTCAGTTTGTTCTGTGTCTTCATGTCATTCCAGGAAGACTGGATGATGATGAGACTAGATCAGTGTGGAGCACTGGCTGTTGTCAGATTCCTTGTGCAAACAAAAATCTCACTAGATTATTACAATTAATGGCAAACAGAATGTTTGGAAATGTAACCCGATATTTTTTACTGACACACTACAGCAAAAGATAGAAATAACTTACTTTATATTTTATTAATATACTTATTTTTAGCTGGTGAAAATACTAATGGCCTAAAACTTTTGCACAGTACTATATATATATATATATATATATATATACTTTTTAAAATTATATAATAGATATAATAAAACATATGTATATTTATTTATTTTATTGTTATTATTATTTTGGTAACACTTTTTTTTAAGGCTTACTATTATAATAACAATTAATTATTCATAATTACATGCACTTAACCCTAAGCCAAACCCTAACCCTAAACCTAACCATACAGTAAGTACATGTGGTTTATTGATTTTACTCAGCACTTAAATGTATAATTACACTGTAACAAGGATACCTTAAAATAAAGTGTAACCAGTATTTTTAAGTAGCATTATAAAATTTGCTCAATATGCAGTATGTAACATATCACACTAAATCACAAAGTGTAGTTAGTTATGTCATTGTATAGTTTCAGATCCAGGGCTGTTTAATTCATGTTTAATTGGTTTCATGTCATATTTTCCAAAGCCTATTGACTATGAGGGGATTGCCAACCCACTCTGAAACCAATTACAACACTGAACCGAATGTAGACTGTAGTTGCATTATGTTAAATCGACCAGGAGAGGGTAGCAAAATTCTTCAAAGCTAACATCACTCAAGTTAGTTAACAGTGACCAAGTTCTCCGTCTTATCTTACTCTAAACAGGCGGAAAAATGCTTGTAATATAACGACTGAATTGCTTCTGCGTCTGCATTTTCCGATTGAAAAAAAGAATATTGTCAAATATAGCTCTGTGCCATGAGCATACAATTCATTAATTTAATTAAATCATTGCAATCGTTAATTAAAGCAGAACTAATTAACTGAAATTAATGCATTGATTAATTCCTTTGACATTCCCATTCTGCCTTCTGGTATCTTTGTCGCTTTAGTGCTCAATAGAGAGGAACATGCCTTCTCAAAATATTGTGCCTTTGCCTATAAATATCATTAGGCTATCCACCTTTTTTAATCGGTTGTTTAAAGCAGAAGTAAGCATATGGCTGAGACTTTCGGTTCATCGGGGAAATAATTAAAAGAATAACAACGTGCAGTAAACGGTAAAACTTAAGATAATACATTCAAATAATATGGAAAGACACAAGTTTGCAATATCAAGCTACAAAATCAGCTGTTTTGTACAGATTTGTACAGATAATACATTCAAATAATATGGAAAGACACAAGTTTGCCATACCAAGCTGCAAAATCAGCTGTTCTGTACAGCTAAAAATAACTGGATGCTGATGAGACCTGAAGCCAGGCCCATGCAATTGACAAACGGGAGGAAAAAATGGTGGATACCAGAAATGTAAACAATCTGTGGTCAAATCAATAGAATCAACTGGTAAGAGTTTTCTTTGTCTTTCTTTCTTTCTTTCTTTCTTTCTTTCTTTCTTTCTTTCTTCTTCTTTTTCTTTTTTTGAAGGAGAAAACAATGGTGTCATTTATTAAGACAATTTCAGTAACATTGTGAAATTACAGTATACACTCTTAAAAATAAAGGTGCTTATAGAAGAACCATTCACTCAAAGGTTTTTTAAAGAACCATCTCTTTCTTACCTTTTTATAATCTGAAGAACCTTCATTCACCACAAAGAACCTTTTGTGAAACCAATGTGAAAGGTTCTTTATGGAACCATTTAGACAAAAAAGGTTCTTCTATGGCACCGTGAAGCACCTTTATTTTTAAGAGTGTATGTAAAATACGTGTATGTGAAAAATTATTTAAATGTGCGTAGGATACAAAAATGCTAGCTATGAAGTATGTAGACATTATTAGTCAACATGTCATGTTTTGAAAGTGCGTTTAAGAGAGTCCACCCGTCAATGTCTAATACTGGATCAGTCTTTTCCTCCGGTCCTAAATCTCCTAAATCTTGAAATCCCATTTCGTATGCATCCCAAAAGGGTGGCGCTGTTGTCTAAGACAAGAAATGCTTTAAAGCGACATTTCCTTGAAGACAGACCAAATTAATCACAGCAAGGCATTTGAAAGATGTGGTGTATTTCGTGTTCTTGACTTTGGCTTTAGCTGAAAAGATGGGGGAAAAAAATGTGTGAAAAAATTATTCTTTGCTTTTGCCCTTGGGTTTGGTGCCTTGTTACACGTTATTGAAATTTTGCAGAGTAGGTGATTTTCTTTGTTATTGAGGCCACGGAAATACAATGTGTGTGTGTGTGTGTGTGTGTGTGGGAGTGATTGCCTCATCTTACATCACCTATCAATCAAATATAATTCATAAAACCTTGAAACCTGGAAAGAACAGAGGAGATTCCGAGACATTAAAAGGATATTGCAATCATTGATCAAGACATCTCCAGCAGTCTTGTCAGTGGGACGATCAAGCAGTGGCTTTCATATGAGTCTGCTAATGACTTGCATAGTAAGTGTTTAATCAATTAACATACACTGAATAAATTATGAGGACCAAAAAAAAAAAAAGTTTATTCCCAGAATCAAGCATATGCTCACACGTTTTTATTGTACAGCAGTAATTGCTGTACATTTGTGGCTAAGAATGTAAAACATTTTCTGCGTTTTGTTACTGCAACGATATTTGATCTGCTTATTCCAGTCATTTGTAGTCATGAGTGCTCCACACTCATCAGAACAGACACAGCAGAAGGAAAGACTTCAATATCCCTTAGGTGTAAGTGATTAAGGAGTCTTGAATGCACAGATGTTCGGTTTTCTCTCATTTCCTTCTCTGGTCATTTACCTTTCCTCTAACCCACCAAGAAAGGGTATCAGTCATAGTTAGAAAGGGTTTCAGTCATGGTTAAAAAGGGTATCACTCATAATAAGTGCACATGGCAGGAAAGCAGAAGTGGGTAAGCCTTTTACCAAAAAGACCTTATCGAATCTTTATTGCATTGGGACACTAGCATGTAGAGTGCAGGAATGTATTATTTACTTACATGTCAGTGATAAACTAGTTTAAAATGTCTTAGTACTAACAATATAGTGGATATTGTATATTTACAGTGTAGAGCAGAACGTTATTTAAAATTACGAAGCTCTTTATTGTGATTTGGTACTTTAAATTATGTGCCAAACAATACGGCACAATTAAGTGCTGTAATATGAAACGAGTCTATTTAAAATTTTTGAAAAATAGTCTGACAGTTCACATTGTGTTACCAGACAACAAAAACCTTTTAACCAGGGAGCCAATAAAAGCGAACTGGTGTACTCTGACATTTGACAAGGAAAAGGAGACTAATAAAGGTGTGGAACAAAGAGCTTTTTTTTCCAGACATATTTACACAATCACTGCAGTGAATATTTCATGTGAATGGAACTGTTGCTTCATCAAAGATGTTGCTATAAAGATCTCTTTGTTTGAGAAAATTAATACAACTGCATTTGGCTCAGTTAGAGCTGGAATGCAATCTGTGATTGAAATTACATTTATTTATACTCTATTTTATACTCAAGATTAAGAAGAACGAAAAGAAAGATCAATGAATGGAATTCATTTTACAAATCCTGGAAACTAAGAGTTCATCAGCTTTAGTAAAATCTTATTTTATAAATCTGAAAATCAGCCCTTTTGGTAAACACTAGGGTATTGCATTATTTCGATTTAGAGGTTTAAGTTAAGTTAAAAAAAAAAAAAAAAAAAAGTTTGTTAAGAGCCTGAAAGGGATCTTTAATACCCAGCAGGATCTCTCATGCCAAAAGGTTCTGTCCATTGCTGAAACTTCAACATGGAATTTCACTAAAGATAATATATTCTGCTGCTGGCTTGCAAGAGCCGGGCAAAATCATTTTGCTTTTTAAGGTTGAACAGTATATTGTAGATTCTCTCAGAAACTCCAACAAGAAATTTATAAAGGTGGGGAGACTTTTCCCCTTCCCATCTGTCAGTCGACAGGGATGATTTATTGACATTCTAGCAGATGAAACAAAAAAGATTCAGGTGTGTGTGGAGTAATGATTTTGCTTGTCTCCATGGAGATAAACCAAATGTTTTGCAGATTGTCTTTTCTTTGCTTTCTTCTTTTTTTCCCCCTTTTTGTTCAGTTGTTATACAAAATACCCAGTACTGTTCATTAGCCAGAGTGGTGATAGTGTTATCCTTAATAATCTGCTAACCATCCTTAAGGCACTGCAAACCAATATGCGCAGATTATCCACTGTGATGCAACTGGATTTGGATTTTTTGGATTCATATCTTCTTATAGTGCCTTGTATGTGTGTGTGTCATTGGAATTAAATGCAATAACAGCTTCTTTGGACTAATTAGGCTGGAGGCTTATCTGCTGCCTGTTAATGAAAATGCCATTCGGGATGCTGTCAACTTTTTAGAGAGAATTATGACTGACTTTCTTTTTTAACAGACAGCAATGCACTTGTCTTGCATATGTACTTGTCTGTTGGTGTGCTAGTCAAATCTAAATAGGCAAGTCAAGGATGTCAGTTAAAGTCACAGCCTGTTGAAGTTGTTGTAAAAGAGTCAGAATCGGAATAGCATACTACTCTTACATCCTATAACAACATGGCAGAAATGGTAAGGATAGTATGGTAGTATGAGACACATGGCAACTGTCAAGACTACAACTAGAAGCAAAACTTCAACTAAAAGTCCTATGAACTTTTATTTAGAATACCCTTTGTGTTTCTCTAATAAGTCCAGGCTGCGTGTCAGCTCCCTAGTTTAGTAGTCAGGTCATTGGTCAGGGAGACGGCCTTGACCTCAGTTGCTTGAGATGGAAATCCTTTCAGTGCACTAAAACTCTCACTCCCTAAAAAGTTGCTGAAATATTTATACATGTCCAAAGGTGTAGTAAGCCAGGGCCTGAATCTCTATACATGATATTCTGATTCACAACGTAGGGAGTTAGAGAGTTTTTTTGAGATGCACACTATGTGTTTACTGCTGACAGCTTTCAAGCATCATTTCTTGTTTTAGTGTAGCCTTTCGTTGTATTTTGTTGACTGGAGAACTGTTTAGACGGTGTTATCAAGGGATCAGTTTTGGGCTGGGTTTTTTTTTGTTTTCGTTTTTAACTTGTTTACTTGCACCATAAAATCCAACCATGTTTTTCCCTTACGCATTAGAAAAAAACTCTCTGGTGTTCTTCTTGTTAATGGTTAGGCTCTAGGAACTCAAATCTTTAGTTTGTAAGATGTTGCTGATTCTAAAACTCAGGAGTATCTACTGATTGTGAGAGATAAAAAGTTATCTGTGAGCAAGCGCCTCAATACAAATCCTGCTTCTCTAGAGTGTTACACAGAATCAGTTAAAGACTTTAAAAGTTTTCTTTTTTCCAGTCTTGTAGGACAACATGAATAGAATATAAATCACCCTCTCTGATCTCTTGCAATTCATCACAACAATTCTGGGACACTTCAGCTGGATATAACCAATGGATATAATCCATAGATTTACCTTGAGCTTTTACCAACTCTGTAGTCAGCTACAGTGAGCTTTAAAAATGTGTTCACCATCTCTTCTAAAGCTACATGATCTTAGTGCTGGGCGATTTGATGAAAAATCGGTGTCATGTTTTAGGGGTTCAAGCGTGTATTGCTTATAACTCCTTAACCGTTTGTCGCAGACTCAAGTGTCTCATGTTATTGGAATGGATATTTTGCGACAAAACACAATTTTTGGGTATTTTGCATTTTTGAAAAAAACCTACCTTTGCGAACTAGTCCTAGGTTTTTCACCTGATCGGAACCAAACCAATGCAGGAAAATTCTCTGGAAAGTGAATATCAATAATAAAAAAATGTAGAACTTTCGACTCTGCATCTCAAAGGGATGCCAAAACGTTCAAAAGGGGCAGGGCAACTTTTAGTAAAATTCCTGTAACTCCTGAACAGAATAAGATATCTCCGCCAAACTCACAACATACTTGGTGGCACTATATGAGGGGAAAAACATAAAAAGGGCCATAATTATGCAACTGTTTGTCCTATCGATGTGAAATTTTGTACGGTCTTGGTCCAAAGTGCTGCAAGTGGCTAGAACTACGTTTGCATATCTCAGAAAACATGGCCACCATAGGCAGATTTACTTTGAGTGATATCACATTTTTCAAGGATGTAAATTATTGTCAATTGCATGTTTTTCACACATAAGCACAATATTCATATCATACTACAGATCTCCTCATTTTGAACAACTTTGCCTCTAGAACCACTGCTGTCAATCAAACTGTTATATGATTGAGAAATTGTCAAAAACCTACTTTTTTGAACTAGTACTAGATTTTTTCCTCAATCTGGAAATTCAATTCTCTGGACTCTCTAGGTCAATAAATGTCAAAAAATGTTGAACTTTACCCTTTGGAAAGCTATAACAGGGTAGTTTAGAAAAGGTTTAGAAAAGGGGCCTGTCCAAATATGCTCAAAAGCCTATAAAGCCTAAACGGAAACTCAAAACTTCACGAAACCTGCTGAGCACATGCGACAGGTGATTCTAAACAACCATGCAAAGTTTTGTTTGGACCACAGCTGGCACTATAACAGTCATAAGCATTAAAAAACATCATATTTTTATGGCAAGTTACATGTATATGCCAAAAATGCTTTTTTTAAAATAATTGATTTAGATGGCTTACAGGCTTTCTAAATAATATGTAATGTCTTTTTTCATATGTGCTGACGGTTTTTACAGTATATATGAATCACTCTCTGACAGCAGGTGGCGCTTATGGAACAGCAGCAATGTAGCGTTTCCTTGGTTGCTGCTGTAAACAAAGCAGCACTGTTCTTTTCATTATTTTGGCCAGTTAAAGAAGTAGTTATGTTATTAATAGTTCGCTAACTATTGGTCAAAAGTGTATGCAGTTAACATGGATCTCCTTTCAGTTCACAATGCTGCTTAGCCACTTGTACTTGTATGGCATTTAAAAAAAAAAAAAAAATCATACCGTGTGCGTAATTCAAACCGGTTTACCAGTTGAACTCAGCACTACATGATGTATAGGACTTTGAGTCCATTCAGGTAGATCATGTACCTTAGTTTTCTTTTGCTGTATGTAGCAGGAATTTAAAATTCGGAAATACTCCTACACATGCTTTTTAGTTATTTAAAACTGTGATGTTTGTATCCTCCCACAAAACCATTTCTGTGTCACTTCTGTGCCAAGGAGCCCAATCTTAAAACCCTTTGACCTTCAGAGAGTTGTAAGATGTGTGTGTGTAATTCTGTTGTGTGGGATGCTGTGACCCCATAATAAAAGTTTTGGGTGAGTTCAGTGGCATGGTGCTGTGGAGGAGAATAAGCAGCTGAGTGATGCTTTCTGTTGCTTTATTGCATCCGTTTTATTAGCTTGTCAAACATTTCAGATGTAACTTCGTCTTCAAAGCATTTTAAGATCAAACCAGAGAACAACAGAAATACAACTTAAATGTGATGGGTTTTTTTGTCTGTCAAAAAAATAGCTGCATAAAGAGCAACATTTTATTGTTTTACGTAACATGTCATGTTTTTTTTTTTTTTTTTTTTTTTTTTAATTATTTAAAAAAAAAAAAACACACAAAAAAAACGGTCTAGTCCTTTGGCCTGTTTGTGAAAAATGATATTGTGCAGGAGAGATATTATTGGGTATTATGTTTCCTAAAGTGCATCTCTGAACTGAGATACAGTATTTGCCATAAGGAGAGGAAAATCAAGCCATTCTTATTTTTCACTGGCCATCTGGACAAAAAAAAAAAAGACCCACAGTTGCTATGGTGACAGAATACTTTGACAAGCAGCCCGATGTGTAGATAGATCGGTGATATATGTACATACAGTAAGGCTGATAAAGGCTTCATGCGCATTCCTAAATCAATGCCTGTAGCTAGACAATGACTATAGAGCCACCTGCACATCAGAGTTGTAAGTCTAGGGCTTTAGTTCACGATATTGGAAGGACTTCAATAGCATTTGGTGCAGTGCCGAAATCCTACTCAGAATCCACCTACGGTGAATTGGCAACAGTTGGGCTTGTACCCTTAGTGGCCATTTTATTTATGTTTTCATTTTTCTTAAATTAAGAGAGATCCACTGAGGACTGTGGACCTCTTTTACAAACAAAGACTGAGTACAGGGTTGATCTCATAGGAAGACTAATGGAAAATGCCATAAAAGCAGCTGCTTCTGCTCATTAAAACTGTCCTGTGTCGCTGTTCTGACTGCTGATTGTGGCTGTGGTCGTGTTAATAGGTGCTGGTACTAAACTGTTTTATTTTTCTTACTAATATATATTGAAATATTTGTCTTCTCCCCAGATTTGTCACTACCAAAACACAGTAATATATAATTTAATTAGTAGGGTTATATTGATTATATATTGATTATAAGATATATATATATATATATATATATATATATATATATATATAAGATTTTGCTTATATATATATATATATATATATTTTTTTTTTTTTTTTTTTTTTTGCTATTTTATTACAAAACAATTCTGCGGTAAATTAATAACAATTACATTTTTAACAATATTTCAGTTGTAATTTATGAGATTTGTTGTATTTTGAATCTAATTTTTCTTTGTAAAAGGCAAAAAGTTGATCATACTGATTTCAAAATTAAGGATTCATTAGTTTTCCCCCAAATATGAGGATTATGTGTTCCCTTTTGTCACTACTGAAATTATGACATGTTTCAGTCGTGACTGTTTCAGTGGTGACAATTTTATGGGATAGCACCCAAAAAACAAAGATGTCACTCCACCAAATGTTTTAGTAGTGACTGTTTCATTAGTGACAATTTTTGATACTTTTAAACCTAGATGCTAATCAGCACATGGTTAGCTAGCACAGTTCTGAACAGTTATACACATATAAAAACTAAATGTTATGGAATAACACCCAAAAAAGTGTACTTAAAAAAAGGTGTTCGGTAAGGTGTTCGGTAGTTACACACAAATTTTTTAGACTTTTGTACGCATTTACCTCTAAATGATGGGACCTATCTACTCACTTGTAGCTATAAGAGAGAGAGAGAGAGAGAGACACATAAATATTTTCTGATCATAAATGTAGGGGTGTAGATAAAATCAGTCTCAGTCAATGGATTAAAACATACAGTTTTGGTAGTGACCAAATTACGGGACATTTTTTTACATAAAGTTTCCTCATTTACAAAGAAAATCTAAAATAAATATTAATTTACTTAACTTTGTAAAAGAATCAAAAAGTACTTATAAAAACAAAGATGGAAAAAAATACAAAAATAATTTCAATATAATTTTTAATAAGTTGAAATTTACAGTTTAGAGTTCGGGACAGCCACCTTCTAATTGAAAGTACCCAATAAATTATGATTTTATATATATTAAGCTTACTAATATTTTAAATATTATAGGGTTCAATAGATTATAGAAGAATCTTAGTAAACATGCAAGATTTGAATACTTAAACGCTTTTTAAATGTGCTTTTTGGTTGCAGTTTGCACCAGTTCTATAGAATGGCCTATATATGACCAAAAAATAAATGACCTACACTGTAAAAAACAATCTCTTGAGTCAACTTAAAATAATTTGTAACCTGGCTGCCTTAAAATTTTAAGTTCAGTCAACTCAAAAAAAAGTTTATTCAACTTGAAATGTTAAATTATACTAAGGGACAACTTATATTTGATTTGAATCAACTTAAAATTTGAAGGCAGCTAGGTTACCATCTGTTAAGTTTAGCAAACACAAATATCTAAGTTGTTACCTAGTACAACTTAACATTTCAAGTTGACTAAACCTATTTTAGTTGACTGAACTGAAAAATTTTAAGGCAGCAGGGTAACAAGTTATTTTAACCTGACTCAACAAATTGTGTTTTTTATTTTTTACAGTGTAGTCCCCTCCCTAGTCTTATGCTTGTACACCATAGGAATTCATGTAGTATACAATATAAGATTTATTGAATAGCTGGCATCCCAAGAGATATCTGAGTTTTGACAGGTATTTTTTCTGTATTCATGGGCACAAATACATTTTTTGCTTATTTTTTGCAAACTCAGTCAAGATTAGTGCCACAGATGCCACAGATGTATCATATGTGCATTTAAAAAAATAATATTTGCAAACATGCGTTTTGAAAATTTAATTTTAGAACTTTTAAGAAGAAATTGTTATAAATATCTTTAGTTCTATTCTAAATTTTAATAACTCAGGTCAGTCCCTTATGAAAAAAGCCAAAGAAACTGGCATGCTTCTTTAAATAATAAGCTTAAGTCACTCATGATCCCAGAAATATAATATCTACTACTTTGGTGAATAAGAGTTTAGTTATATTTACTGGATATTTTCACTGGAAAACAAGATACAGTTGAAGTAGGATGCTAAAGAACATGATTTTAACACTGTAATGTAATGTAACAAACAACTGACAACTCACATGGATTTCACTTGTGTAAACTTGTGTAAAAATCTTTTGGGGGCAAATAGACAATACCCATCCAATTTTCTGCCAATGTGTGTCTCTGTGTGTGAGAGAGAATTGTTTGCCCAGCAGGATCTATGGTTTCTGTCCTTGACATGTATAGGTGTGGAAGAAATAATGGAATTGTACTGCTTGATTCACACTAGCTGCTCATATTTGAGATATGGAAGAAAAAGGAAGTGAAAAGAGAGAAAGAAAGTGTGAGAGGGAAAACATTTGAGCGACCTAAAGCCAGGGGAGGTAGCGCCTTTCACTGAAAGTTCTCTGAGAAGTTCTTTTGATCTCTCCATCACTCCCTCCTTTCTGTGGTGACCTTGCTGAGACGCTTTTAGCACTCAGTGGCTTTGATAACATTGTACATTATGTCCAAGAGCCATGGTCTAATAATTACATTCATCAGATTAATTATACCAAATTACAAAGTGCAGGAATAAGTGAGATTTTAGTCCCACTATCATTAGCATTCAAGCTGTTGTCATAATATACTATTTTACATGCTCTTTGCGAAAAGCTGGAATTAAGTAATTTACCCAGAAGTCATAATATTTAAATGTCTCCCAGTTAAAAAGAATAAGCAAATTAAATGCTACACTAATGTTTTTTCTGTATTACTCTGTATTCCTTCCAAGGCACATTATAGCTTGCGCAACAACATAATATGCAGTTTTAATGAAATGTATTTCATCATTTACTCTTGAAACTCTCCCTAATGATAGAATAAGTACTAAACAAAAGCTCAAATTACCTTATAAAGCTAAATCAAGTTAAGTAAAAACCTTATAAAGTATAATTAATGACCTTGTGTAAACTAAGCACAGAGAAGTCTGGAGGCTTTGAAGCATTTTACGCACAGAATAAACATTGTCTATTAAACATAGTCTATTTACAGTACGTTATAATTAAAGGCCAGCTACTAATCAAGTCTTTGAATTATTTTAACCTGAAACATAATGCATCCCCTGATGCGGCAGACGGGATGGGGGCACAAACAAGTTGTAAACACGCACACGCTCAAAGCAAAGACTCCTGCATGACCCAAATCTGTCAGATCACAGAGGTTCTCAACTTCCGTTTTAATTACACCTACAGGAATTAACTCAGGAAAGAGTTCAACGTAAAATTCACACTACTTTTGGCTTCAAAAAGATATTCAGGAATGCACCACAGCTGGAAATCTTTATGAGAAATAGTTGAAATTATAGTCGAAATTATTCATGATTGCCATGTATGCCATGCCATGCCATGTTTTTTTTTTTTTTCTGTGGAACAACTTTAATGTTTTATTGGTTATTTACAAGGTTTCTAAGGGTACAGAAATGCTACTGTTATTACAGATTAACTGGAGTTATTTTTTTTATTTTTTATTTATTTATTTTATTTTTTTATTTAATTACAGTTGCCTCTGAAATTTGGCACTATGCACAGTTAAAATAACAGCATGTTGAGTTGCGGGACACACAAGTAAATAAATAAACAATGTTCCTGCATAATCCCACATTCAAGCTGTTTTTGTTGGACTATCCAGATTTTTGAGAAAAGCATGAAATCATCAGAAATTCAGTCGTGATTTGCAGACAGGATAAGCTGCCCGAGTCCAGAGGGACATTTTAGCATGTCACAGTCAGTGTTGAAGTGGGTGAAATTGAATCAGCTCTCTGCTAGGCTGATGGCAGGTGGCCTCTGCCGTACCATCGTGATTCCCTTATTTCCCGTCTCTGGTACCCGAGAGGCATTAAGCTTGTGGGCGAAAGGGAAAAAAAAAAACAGAGACGGAGTCCTTCTTCAAAGCAGCTGGCACAAACTACTGCCAGGAACATCTCACAAAGTACATGGTCACAGCAGTGTGAGAGAGAACCCACTAACTCGCTTGCCAAACTTCATTCTGAGGCATTTACAGAGCTGTTGACAAATAGGGTCAGATTCTGCAGAGCCTGCTGGATTTGACAGTGGCATGATAGTAAAGTTTGTAATATGAAACATACACATCTACATGCTGTTTAAAGAGCGGCGGCTTATTGACTTGTTTTTTGGCATTGCTACTCGCTCTGCACTCATGGTGATTGCAAGAATAATTCAGTTGGCAATGGTCTTTCTGTACTTAATGTCATTTATCAACATGTTTGTGCTTTTTGTGTGTGTGTGTGTGTGTGTGTGTGTATGTACATGCTCATTGTCTAAGCTAAGGATATAAAAATTCACGTTCAATGGAAAGAATTAGAATAATCAATATTTACGTATAATGCCTGGAATGGCAATATGACACCCTCACAGAAGACTCAATAACAATGGTGCATAGATATACATTACAGTTATATAATACAAGGTCGTTTTAATGGCTGTTTGTTTGTGCACAGCACAATAAGCTCTTATTCAGTCAGTCCAACCACACAAAAAAGGAGATATCATGCTAATTAAGTCTTTCAAATACACATTTAAAAGAGAAAAAAAAAGATAGACATCTGTATTTATTCAGAAGAGCTGTCTTTTCAAAGCAGCCCATTGTTATTATAATTCTTGAATACTATCACACTGGATTATCTTGTTCTGGATTTCACAGATTGAATGAAATCCTTTTGTACGGCACCTGATTTAGACAATGAAAAAATGTGAGGACTGATGTCTCATTCTTTAAATATGAACATTTTTTAATGACATATTATCATGTTTTGTCTGAAATTCACAGGTTTAGGTTAACTAGAGATCAGTGGTGCCCTGTGATGTTCTGAAATTAGAAAACATTAAATGTAAATTCATGTCCCAGTCACATTTTCTTGGTTAAATAAACATTACACTTTCAGAATTTTTTTTTTTATATTTTTACATTAACAGTGTAATCAATATTCTATTTATTACAGCCAAGTATGAATCTCATCAAGTTAGTGTTTTTAAAAAATGTATATTTATTCCAAAATAATATCTCATGGCAGTAACAATTTTAACAATATATGTTATTTGTGATCTTATGTTCAGCTATACCTCATAACGGTTAACTTTTAACTATTTTTGAATTTTTCGGATCATCATCATATAATTAAAGCTTAAATATTGGTCACAGACACTGAGATTTACATTCTATTTCACCAAACTGATTATTGACTAAAAACTTCTACAGATCATGTTTTCATGCCATTTTAAAGGCACAATATGTAAGATTTTTATTAAAATATCCAAAAAAAAAAAAAAAAACACTAGAACAGTGTTATATATTTTGCTGACTTGTGTATTTACATTATCCCAAATGTTTCAAAGAATGTTTAAATCCAAAGAAATAAGCAATTTTAACTAGTGTAATGAACAGTGTTGGGGGTAACGCATTACAAGTAACACGAGTTACGTAATAATATTACTTTTTTCAAGTAACTAGTAATGTAACGCATTACTTTTGAATTTCTGTTACTTTTTCAAATAAGTAACGCCAGTTACTTATTTCCCCATTTACTGATTGACAAGTCTCCTGTCGGGAAATTGGGAGTAAACATGATGTTACTGTATTCCAGACTAAATGTGAACATGCATTAATTCATCTTACTCACAAAAAACAGATTCAGTATTCCTCAAAAAAAGTGAAATGCAAACTCAGAATATGACACAACCCTGCAATAATTAAATATGTTAAATAAAACCAATATCCTTTATGTATTTAATCCCATTTTATTAACCAGTGTCTTTGCTGCTGACCTTCGATGATGCAATTCAATCATACTAATAAGCAAAAATTATTTTAGATAAACTAACATTTGAAGAGTGTATAAATGTACTTTTCTTTCAGCCTGAGGTGAATTAATTTCACTTTTAGTGTAAAAGGACTTTTACATTAAAATTGTTTTATATTAAAAATAAAGAAGCAAGCCCTGCCCAGATTAAAAAAGTAACGCAAAAGTAACGTAACACATAACTTTCCATAAAAAGTAACTAACGTAATTAGTTACTTTTTCAGGGAGTAATGCAAAATTGTAATGCATTGCTTTTAAAAAGTAACTTTCCCCAACACTGGTAACGAACCATCACTGCGTCGCCTTCCAATGATATCATACACCCTCGATTTTCTTGTTTTATTTTGTAGAACACATGGAAACCCACAAGATGCTTTAATATGGTATGCATTTTATTAGACAGGTAACAAACGCACAGAGTATCATTATAACAGAACTTTCAACACACAGATATGTATCTAGTATGATATAACAGCGCTGCTTTTTTAATAAGACCTTTAAAGGAGAAGTCCACTTCTAGAACAAAAATTTACAGATAATGTACTCGCCCCCTTTTCATCCAAGATGTTCATTGTCTTTTTTTCCTCAGTCATACAGAAATAATTTTTTTTTTGAAGAAAAAAAATCAGGATTTTTCTCCATATACTGGACTGCTAAATCGTTTACAACCGCATTTGGGATCGTTTGAATACGCATTTAAACTACATTTTGGAAGTTCAAACTCGGGGCACCATAGAAGTCCACTATATGGAGAAAAATGCTGAAATGTTTTCCTCAAAAAACATAATTTCTTTACGACTGAAGAAAGAAAAACATGAACATCTTGGAAGACATGGAGGTGAGTACATTATCTGTAAATATTTGTTCTTGAAGTGGACTTCTCCTTTAATAAGTCTTTAATACTTTAATACTTTAATACTTTAGCCCACATTGATTTTCAGTTACCCCCACCACATGCTTTAGGGGGTCTGTTAAAACTCAATGGGCTCAGGGGAGGCGAGAGAGACGTGGACTCTCACTGCAACTGTACCTGCTGTTGTGCTGTTGAGCATTTTTTTTGTTTGTTTGTTTGTTTGTTTGTTTGTTTGTTTTGGTTTTTGTTTTTTTAGAAAATCAAATTATTTATACACGTTTAAATGTTATATGTTGTAATACTGGCATTGTTTAATTTTTTCTTTTATTTATTTATTTTTTCTCATCCAGTGTTTTGAGGAGGCATTGCCTCCGTTGCCTTCTCGGAGGAAACGCCCCTGGTAGAGATGTAAACAGGTGATGAAATGCAGGTCTTTAAGAGAACAATGCAGCATTCTTTTCATTCTGCACATTTGATATAGTAATGCACATATGGTATAGTAAACGAACGCTGCATTCTGTGTTATGTGTTTTCTTTTCTCGTGTATCAAAGGTTAGTTTGCTGCCCCCTGCTGCAGGGGCTGTGGCTCTTTAAATTGTGCGATTTTAAACCGCACTACTGAAAGATAAAAATGAAAATGAAAAAAATAAAATACCATGAGTCATTCCAAGGTGCTAAGACTTTCTTTGCCACATATCGGGAGCACTCAGCAGGAGTCAGACTGGCTATCATCACGTCTCTGCTGAAAATTCTTGAAGAAAATGGACCTTGAATGTTATCATGCAAATGTCAATACAATTTCTCTAAATGATGTTTTTCATCCTTTATAGCCTTCGAATCAGTCCAGACATGTAACCCTACTAAAAAAGACTGAGATCATCCACAATAATAAAGTACAAGATATATGCACGCATTCACTTTTTCTTTTGATTTTGAAATAGAAGTAGACCTATCGTTCTGTTCATACAATTGGCAGTTTAAGCTTATATATGTTGAATGTTTAGATTTCTAATATTATCACTGGATAACCAGTAGCCTCAGATGATATTCTTTTACTGTTTCTTCCAACACATTTTTCTTTTTTTTTTACACATTTATCTTTAAAAGGATTTTTTTTTTGTCTCTTAATGTAAAACCACAACTCTCCTGAAAGCAGTAAACTAATTATTCAAGATCCAGTCCTCTCACTTTTCTACCATTTCGTGATTACATTTTAGAGTCTGTGGCACTGCTAATATTGCTGACTGTACTTGATTTATTGCCTGTTTGAATTTTTCATCATTTCTAAGTCAGCTTGAAAAGCGTCTGCCGAATTAATGAATGTAAATTTATTTAAACTGTTCTGTGCTCTTGCTCCTTGTCAAAAAGGGTGTATTGTCGTTTTTCACACATTGCAGAGATGTGAAAAGAAAGTGTGGTTTCAATGAAAACGTCAAGACATTTAACAGTAATGCTGTGTAGAGTGTAGATCTATACATGGTAGTACATTTAAAAAAGGAAGTAATATTATTTAACACATCTGTATGGCTGACCTTATGTAACACTGGTGTGGTAAGGCGTATCTTTTGATGGTTGAGGGAAAATAACGGCAGCTTTAGGTTTTGTGGGTGTTAATAATTATTATTGCTTACATAAAACAAGCCCTTGAAAGAGTTTATTCACAACAGTTAATAGTTTGAACTGCAAGTTACGTCCATAAATTCTGCAAACCGTCATGGGATGTAAAAATAAGATGGTTTGAAACACATTGTTTGGAGCAAGCTGATAAATTTGGAGCCATAACATTTGCAATCTCATGCTGCTATATTCAACCACCCGTGGGCAAATCTTTGTGTACAGCTGAAAGCGTTTACTGAACATTCTCTCTGGCTTTGTTTTTACAAGGACAGTAATTTACCACCTCCCTTTCTAGGCTCTTGCCTCCTCAATGCACTCACTCACTTACTTGCTCGCACACCTCCCTCTTCGCCGTGGCCAACGTCTTGTTCCAAGCTTCTCAATATATGACACTTCCTCCTCTTCAGTCATGGAATGATGTCTTTAAATAACCCTTCCACTCAGACTTGGCACATACATGTTCTCATATGTCCGCCTGTGTAAATGGAGCCTCGGTTAACGTTGTGTGTGCTTGCCGCAGGCGCTGTGATTACAAATATGCAGCTTTGTTGTTTCTGTGATTATAGAAGGTATTAGTATGGAGTGAACTTGGCATCTGCTTTGTCTCATGCAGGGCTCCCTGTGGGAGCAATTTTGGGCAGCCAACACACTCCAGAGGTTTTATTTAAGTCGTTCCCATGGACTCAGTGAAGTATGCACACACATAACGATTTAACACCCTACGTTACTCACTTACGGTTTTCTTTCTTACAACTTCTCACTCTCTCACACACCTGATATTCTGTTACTCAAAGGTGTTGCTCGACACATTGTGGGATCTCTTTACAAAACAGTGAACGTCATGCAGAAGATCTGTTTTCTTTTATAGATTATTCCTTGAAAAACCTGATTATATCCTCCTCAGACTGTCTCAGATGACTTCGGTTTCTTGCGTAACAAGCTCTAAGATTTGATTAGACTGAATCTAATGCTGTCTTCTCAGATTTGCTTTCCACTGAACGGTCTGCTCATGGGACAGAAGATGCTCAATGCAGTGCCCTTTTGGTTGGACTGCTGCTCTGTGCCCTGTATTTCCAGCTCCTCTGGGCTTAGAGGAAGTCATTTGCCCACTTTATCTAAATACATGAAATTAAAGGGGAAGGATATCAAATTTTGGGGGCGTAATGTCAAATAGGAAATTAAATATGAGCATTTGTGCAACCTACGTGATTGATATCTGCCACAACAAGCGCCTGTGAGCAAAGTAATTGACGATCAGAGTATCTTTCCTCTGACTCAGACTTTACTTATGGCGCAATGGTAAAAAAGTCACTTTATTTACGATCATGTCTGCACACTGAAAGCGGCTAGAGCTGATTTAACACAGAAACCCAAAGAAAAGTGCTTGAGTAAATCAATTGTGCCCATTACCGCTGTATCCCGACCTTGTCATTTGAACTAAGGGATTACGGTTAGCTATCGTCTTATCTGGTTGGTCTACTGCAATGATTATGGCTACAGAGGGAATGTGTTGAGAGACTAGAAAATATATTTCACCATCACACTGAGAAAGAGAGGCATGTGAAGATACAGTCCAATTTTCTTACTTGTTAGAATCACCTCCTGGTATGATTTTGAAGCAATGTAACAGAGATTTTGAATCTGTCAATGTTTCAATCCGTGCATCCTAATGAGGGAGACTGAATTTCAACCAGAGGAGCTATTTCCGCACTAATACAATTCCAATGCAGTTCAGTTGACAGCATTTGCAATATAGCATTATTGACCACAACAATTCATATAGACGCCTCCCTCTTTTTATTTTTAACTTTTTAATCAAAAGCAGTGAGACAGTTTTTGGAGGCAGAAATGTGAAGCACTCACATCAGTTCTGTTAAAATCATCTTGTCAGTTATGTAGTTGTTTAAATTGCCCTTTTTGCATTACATTACAGAGTTTAGTTTACAACATTAAAGAGTTATGGTGTACAAGTTGTTGTAAAAATTGATAAGATTTTACACAGAAAGTTTAAATGAATAATGCAATTAAATAATGCAACAAATGCTATTCAGCTTAATTCGTAAACCGGAAATATTATTTTTAAGGTGCAGTATGTAAAATTGTGGTTGAAATGGGTATTGCAGTACAAATTGAAAATAATGTTTCTCCCGCCTCATCCTCCTCAGACTTGACACTCACAGGGGTTGCCAGATTGAGGACACACAAGAGGAACGACCACAATTGCAACCTTTTGCAAAAACCCGCCCTCCTTAGTTACTGTTGCTATGTTCAACAAACAATGCTGCTCTCACACTACACATCATGTTCTCACGCCGTGAAAAATACATTGTGAAACAAAGAGGAAACTGACAAGGAAGCTTGCTTGGTAGCTCATCTGGCATGGAGTTGGACTTTGGATGTGGAAAACTTGGGTATGAATCCCATGAAAAACATGACTTGCAATGAAAGAGCTGAAAAATGACATGGAAAAACAAGCTAAAATGGTATGCTTGTGATTGCATTTTTACATCGCATTTGCTTTTGTTCACACTATTAGGTTTAGGTGTAGTGCAGATGGTACGTTATTTTAAAACATAACGGAGTGTTTAAGTTATAGCGCCATTTAACGGACATTTCAAATCAGAACTGCAGTGACATGAAACGTACATGCCGGTACGTATTTCACATCTTGTGAAAAATTTCCCACAGGTACTTTTTCGTCATGAGATCAGGTTGGATTTGTTTGTCAAACAAAATGACATATTCTGTGTTTTGATTGGTTAGATCGCTTGTCAATCAAAATGTTTGCAAAGGGTCAATGAACAATGTAAGGCGACGTGCCCTACACACTGTGAGTTGCAGAGCTGATTTATCCATGTTTTAATATTCCTCTGGCCTTAAAACGTTTTAGATGTGGCTTTAATGGCTGCGATATGCTGTTTTCCACTCTCTGGCAACCAAGTCTGTCGAAATAATACTGTTGGTTAAACTGGCAGTGGGTTGAATCACACAGACCAAAACAAAAACACACATTCTGACACAGAATGCACATTTTCAAAGCAGAAAAACTGGCTGTAGAATTGTTTTTTGGAGAAACAAGTATGTGAAAAATAGCATGTTTCCTAAATGTCTGCAAACATATTTTTATGGTATGGTATTTTTATGCTTAAGTACAGTCAAAAATTACATACAGCACCTTTAAAGCTAAATAGTTGCAATACAGCACTACCAGTCCAAACAAGTAGTCATCCTTTGCATATACATTACAGTTCTCCATTACAGTTTATACAAACATAAATTGAGTCAAGTGCATCTAAAATTATTACTGGTACTGAAAATATAATGGTGTGGGTAAAGAAAGCATTTATAAGAACAAAACTGTGACAGGCAAGCTTGTGATATAGCCTGAATTGATAGTTCTGTATATTTAAAGTCATAAAATATCTTTTACATTCTTTAAATTACATTACTTTTTTTATTTTTTTCCCTAAGGGTTTGTTTTTTGTGATAAAACTTGAAAAACAGTGGGAACGTGGCTCAGAATGGGGCCAGATATGAAGGATGTCTTCTTTGCGTGGTATGTACGTGTGCGCCTTCATGGATTTCTGCACTGATATGATCCCTGAGGCAAGACAGGAATAAAACTAAGGTTGTAAAACATTCCCTCTATTTTGTAGCCACCAGCTGTGCAATGTCACACCGTCTACCATGCACAGAATCGTGACTAGCACGGATCTAAAGACAAGTAATTTCCCCACAAAATCTAACAATGTCAAACTGCTTACCCTTAATTTAAAATCTTTAATGATCAGTCCTTCAACCTGAATAGGGTTTCCTTTTCATCTGCCGTTCCTTGTCACTGAGCATGCAGAAAGAGTTCTAGCAATTTAAAACTCAAGTAGCATGTTACGAAGCACTAGAAGTTTACGCCCACTCTTACTTCTTACACAATCACCAACAGTGATTTTCTCTCCTGTAGTGTTCGTGAGGCAGTTGCGTGAGAGGTTCTGAGCTACACGTCGACATGTTACACAGATCAGAGAATCCCACAGCTTACTAATGAGGGGGAGAAATTAGCAGAAGGACACGAACGATTTCAGATTGGACTTTGTCGTATGTGCTGAGAGAGAGAGAGAGAAGGGAAGACAGACTAAGCTTTTCTCAGTTACAAAGACTGCCTGAGCTCTCATAAGATGTCAAGTGCTAGGAAGATTTCTTGTGTTGAATTTGGTGAAATCCTCAGAAAGTAGATTCTTACTTATTTATTTATTTAACATGCTTTTTTTGCACTGTGTCAGTATTACCTTTATAGTAATATAAAATTGGTATTGTCTTTCAATGTTTTTTCAGTGTCACTACTCTGTGATTTCAGTGTCCATAACTGGACTGGTCCATTTTTTCTTCTGGTTTTAGTGGGAAAAATTAAAATGCTTGATTATCGAAACCATCTACCCTTCACTTGATTTCAATCAGTTAGGAAATGTGTCATATTTGTAACATAATTTATGTACTTTATTAAAAAAAGATAAACTATCAGTATGTCAGTACAACAGTGGTTCACTGTGACAGATCTTCAGGTTTTATTTTAAAGCCAGTTGGTTTCTTTGCTGGAAGTTTCTGAGCCCTGAAGCAAAAATGGCAAAGTGAATTACCTTTTATCTTGTCTGTGCCACTTTCTTAACAGAATCCCTCCTGCGGAGTTTAATTCCAACTTAGCTAATCAAGTATTCATGTAATGAAAATTCCATCAGGTGTTTCAAAATAGAGTTGAAGCTAAACACCTGATGGCAGGTTTCTAGGATCATCCATGTTTTATATTCCCACCATTGCATATACAGTTTCAAATATACTTGTGCACGCAGGGGCACAGCCAGGATCATAAATGTGCTGTGCTGAGCTCTAGATACTGCCATGTCTTGGATCCTTTTGCAAGGGTTTCTACATTATTTTCTGTATTCTGCTTTGGGAGATTGAGAAAATACATTTGGGCACCTGTGGTTCAAAAAAAAAAAAAAAGATTTAAGTAGTCATCAAGTCTGTCATTATGTCTCCTGAGCCTTTGAGTGCCACAGAATATGAAACAATGAATAACTGTTTCAATGGATTTTTTCCTGTAGTCTCTCAAGCACTAAGGTGTTCATGGTAATATTTGGCCTGAAAATGGCTTTTTTAATGACTCACACTCATGCACCCCTGTCTAATACGATTCAAGCTTTATGCATGAATTGCATTTTAGCCTTGATAGGCTCTTTGGCAATAAGACGCCAAAATAAACCCTCTCCCATCCTTGATTAGATTTGAGTACTGCTGAAAATTATTGAACAACTTAAAAACAGAGGATTAAAAAAAACAAACTAAAACAAAGGCTATTCAAAAGTTTTGGTGGCAGTAAGATTTTTTTCAAACAAATTAATACTTTTATTAACCAAGGAAGCAAATTAAGCAAAAGTGACGGTAATGCATTTGTGTTGCAAAAGATTTTTATTTCAAATAAATGCTTTTTCTTTGAACTTGAGGATCCTCAAAAAATCTATCACCACTTTTAGAAAAATATATCAAGCAGCAAAAACTGCTTTCAGCAATTATAATAATAATAAATGTTACTTGTGCACCAAATCAGCTTACTAAAATGATTTCTGAAGGATCATGTGACACTGAAAACTGGCACAGTGGCTGCTGCAATTTCAGCTATGCCATCACAGGAATGAATGACATTTTAAAGGTGACATATCATGAAAATCTGACTTTTTCTGTGTGCTATAAAGGCTATAATCAGGTCCACGGTTCATCTACCAATCCAGTAGACTCTATTTTCTTACATCTTTTAAAAAGCGGCATAATAGGTGCCCTTCAAAATATATTCAAATAGAAAAAAATGTTAATAATATTTTACAGTGTTTTTACTGTATTTGTCATCAAAATAAATCCAGCCTCGGTGAGCATAAGCGATTTCTGATTAAAAAAACCTTACTGAACCCAAACTTTTAAACAGCAGTATGCATGCAACTAAACCAGGAACCAAAATATCACAAGCACGTAACCACCTAGAATCTGCATAATATCACACTAAGAACTGCACACAACACCTTAGGCAAGCACTTTTTTTTCTAAAAATCAATTTTCTACAATCTGTTCTCCTCAATATTCAGTATAAACAGCTTCCTGAATCAACATATTTGTGGTTTGTTGAAATTCAGAGCGTCATTTGTAAGTGGCTGTGTATGGGTTCTTAACAGTCTGTAATGACGGCTCATTTTAGAGAGCCTGGTCTTTGAAAATCTCATGCCGTGAGTCACAGGATATTTAGGTTTTTGCTTTCTTTTTGAATCCGATGAATCAGTCAAGTTTGGTGACAATACAATACATCACACTAGTCTCTATAGCAACAATCAGACTTGGTTCACTTGGCTTCATCTGATCCCTGAGTAATATTTTGCAGCTGACATGATGTCAATAATGATTTGATTTGGAAATGTTTATGCTACATTTACATTTATGCAATGTAGTGGACAATTTCATCCAAAGCGATTTACATTGCATGCAACATTGCATGAGAACTATTAAAGGGATAGTTCATCCAAAAATGAAAATTCTGTCATTATCATTCATTTTCTGAACACAAATTAAGGTATTTTGGACTAAATCCGAGAGCTTTCTGACCCTGCATAGAGAGCAACTACCAAGTTCAAGACACAGAAAGGAAGTGGTTCAACCATAACGTTACAAATCTATGAGAATACTTTTTGTCCACTAACAAAAATAACGACTTTATTCTGAAAGTTCTTAATTTCTTAATCTTAATTTGTATTCTGAAGATGAACAAAGGTCTTACGGGTTTGGAACGACATCAGTGTGAGTAATTAATGACAGAATTTATTTTTTTGGGTGAACTATCCCTTTAAGCAAAATACCAACATGTGATATTTTTATTATCACACTGTGATTACTTTATTAGGTACTTTTGTGTAAATTAATAAGTGCTAAATAGGCTCACTCCAGCACTACAGAAAGAAGATATAATTGGAAACATACTGGAAGGACAGTACTAGAAGAAGAAGGCAGTCTGTTATTCAGGGAGGTCAGGAAGCTATTCAGGCTGAAAGGCCATAAATACTCAAGCGTCCTTTACTTAACCTGGCATGAAGATGCGTATCTCTGAACTTGCAGCAAACTGAACCTTGGAAAATGAGCAGTAAAGACACTGCTAGGGTCAGCTAAGGCTAAGGCTAAGGCTAAGACTAAGACATTTAGGCAGTATAACCTAAATAATATGCTGTAAATACTGACTAGTGAATTATTAAAAAATATATATATATATATATATATATATGACAGCTGCAGTCCAGGCTAAGTTTAAAAGAAGGAAGGTGCTATTTATGTTAAGTGTAACTGAAGGTAACTTGGCATCAAGTGCAAATAAATATAAATAGCACTTTGTTTGCGCTAAGTGCAAATATCTAGATGAATTGCTCAGACAAAAGCATCAGCTGGATAAAACCAACACAAGTCTCGGATGAAGAAATGCAATACACCATCAGAGTAGTTTTATTGAATAATGAAAAAGGATGATTGAAGTCACCCCAGAGTGAACAAGTCTATATAGAGTTAATCATTTTAGATTCTTTGACATATGGCAGTTTTAATTGGCAGGCAAGAAGGTAGAAATGCTTTGGGCTGCATGTACTCATTCCCAGCACAGCCACCGGTAAAAGGAGAATCAAATCAGTCACATCGGTCAAAGGCTTTCCCCTCTGATCCTCGCGGAGCTTGGACTGCACTAACAGTAACACAGCACCAAAGGCATAGCAATAATTTATTAACCTTTCCTTTCCCTTTACCTTTCCTTTCCTTTCCTTTCCTTTCCTTTCCTTTCCTTTCCTGTCCTTTCCTTTGTATTTTGACAAAACAATCAGAGCCCAGTAGAAATCAATAGATTCTACATAATGTTTAGAAAAGGTTGCAATTGTGCTTTGTATAAATAGCCTATTTGGTGTTGTTCTCTATCTAAACTCATTTCAGCCACATAACATTAAGCAACGCTTTTGACACTGAATGTGTTAGTAATCTGTTTGTGGTGGAACATGAGGCGTTTTGCTTCTGACATGCCGAATTTGAATCAATTACAAGTATTTTCATGAAAGCTTGTAAAGGCGTCAAGGTACTTTAATCTGTTCAGTATGATGGCGAAACAAATCAGCCAGTATTGCTTTGGGAATCATTTTATCTCCTCCACTTTCAAAAAATGAAACATTCACAGACTCGCAGCGCTGCAATTACAAAATATAAAACTTGACAGTTCTATCACCAAAACGTCCGTCCAGTGGGGTGAATAATGAGTGAATGTATGACATTTTGAATTTGTAAGTATGTCAAACTCAATTTATTTTCCACATAGCTCTGGTCCAAGTGGCACCCATCATCCAGCAGGATCAACAAAATGTATGAGGAGACTGCTTCAATTGCACTACTTATGCTCTGACTGACAGTGAAGTTTCTCAGCCTTTATCTCTCTTGGACTCACTCTGGGGCGAACACTGGTGTTAAACATCTCATGGAACTTCGGTGTGGGTGAAAATAGATTCCTTGTTCATTTCTCTTTTACAAGAATCTCTGAATGATTTGAATAGAAACTCAATTTATACTCTTCAGTTTTGAAACAGCTCTCTGAAAATTAATGTTTTATTTTGCTTTTCAGATTTTAGATTCTCAATCACACTTTAGAATCAATTTCTTTATAATCTCAGAATATTGCTATTATACTGAAAACACATTGGACAATTTTTGAACATGAAGAAAGGGATGTGGTACTTCGTGGGGTTAGAAAATATTTTGAGTATAAACAATTCAAAAGTACACCCAATGCCACTAAACAATCATCTTCCCTACGGGCTTACGTAACCTAGTTTAAAACAATACTTACAAGCCAGACCCCTCTTTCTCTGTGATCAGAGAAAGTCGGCAGCTGCTCCTGTTCTATTTTATTTGAATTTTACAAGCAGAGATGCTGTGGAACTGAAAGCTGTGACCCCATCCATTTGAGATAGAATATATTTATTATGTGTCTACTTGAAAAAAAAAAAAAAAGAATATTTTCTCTGATATATTATCTTTAAACTCATCTGTATACAACACCTAAAATGTTGTTTTTGTCTATAATGGTTTCTGAATTACCCTATTACAGACATGCAGTCTCATGGGGTAATACAATGTTTAGAACCACAGATTCTAAATAGTTATAAATTATTCTGAATATTCAACAGGACCTAAATATTACTTTTACTTACATTTACATACATTTATGATATCCACTAACTCAAAATAAAATGAGTGTTGCATAGTCTTCAGTATTTTTTTAAAGGGATAGTTCACCCAAAAATTTAAATTCTGTCATTAATTACTCACCCTCATGTCATTTGAAACCTTTAAGACCTTCGTTCATCTTCAGAACACAAATTAAGATATTTTTGATGAAATACGTGAGCTTTCTGACCCTGCGTAGACAGCAACACAACTGACATGTTCAAGGCCCGGAAAGGTAGTAAGGACATCGTTAAAATAGTCCATGTGACATCAGTGGTTCATCTGTAACATTATAAAGCTACGAGAATACTTTTCATGCAAAGAAAAGAAAAATAACAACTTTATTCAACAATTTTTTTCTCTTCCGTGTCAGTCTTCGGGTGCATGTTCATTAGAGTACATGACCTCTGATGTCACATGGACTATTTTAACATTGTCCTAATTACCTTAGGTCTTCCGGGTTTCAAACGACATGATGTTGGGTAATTAATGACAGAATTGTCATTTTGATCTATTCCTTTAACAATACTGTGCAGCACTGCATAGTCCTCTGAGTCACGTTGAAGCATCAATGGGAACATCATTTCAACTGTTGCAAACAGTCTGGAACAATTAGATTCAATTAGTTCAGATTCTGCCTTTATTTTGTTCTGTTCTGAGCTGAATGGAGTATTGTACCTGCAAAATGACAAAAACAATATTTAATCACAGCCATTTCTAATTATGATAAGCCCACTTTAGAGACATGAAGCGTGAAATAAAACGCCTAGACTCTGTTCACAGTCAAAAGGGAATCCAAGAGAAGTACAATCCATTTATTTGTTCATTTTTGTTTGATCATCAGCTGTGCTTGTAGTGACCTGTCAGTCATTTTGGAGATATCACAAGTATATGGAATAGAAAAGGAGAGAAGCCCAACATCCATAAAGACAGATGTTTCATAATTTACAAAAACAACCAAAAAAAAAGTTGTTTTGTCTTATAAATTTACAACAGCCTTATATATTATACGTTGCATTATATCACTATGATATTTTGAACAAATGGGATACACTGTACAAGCATAGCCACAAAGCTTAAATAGTTTATAATCTGATAAATAAATCCTGTAGATAAATAAATGTATCATTATTTATCATCATCACTGAAAAACCACTTACAGTTTCTCTTAAGTCTAGTCCAGTAAATACCTCTTCTGTATACTTTTTATGGCATGTTAGAGAGCAGCAGTACAGTGATTAATTTCACTGAAGGACAGTTAAGAACAGTTTGTAATAGAGCTCGGTTCAGTCAGGACTTTGCACCCTTAGGACAAACCATGCAATACCCAAGCACATCAGGGCAACACTCTTCTTCCATCTGTCATCCGGTGACAAACTTCACATACTCCCTAACCGACAGTGTCCGTTTTGTATCTCTCAGCTGCAAAGAAACAGTAATTCACTTCTCTTGTTTTTCTTTTTCGGTCACTATATAAAAGGAGACAGCCTTTCATGTTACATAGCTCTCTAGTCACAATGACACAAGCCATATGTGCAAACTCATCATAAAAATATCTCTTGATAACTTCAGAGTGCCTGCAGCCATAATAAAGATAAGCCTGTTTCCTCTAATGCAGTACAGTGCTTTCCAGTTCAGGTGGGTTTTCTTTTCTTTTTTGAAAGCATCTTTAGCTTTTGGTACCACCTATGTGACCAGCATATGTTGTCCTCACAGACTCATGAAGAGCATTACACAACAAAGTAGGAAACAAATATCAATGTCATTGTTGTGTACAGATTGTCAATGCAAAGAGAGAGAGGCAGTGGTGTTTTTGAAAACGTCTCTTCCTTGTCAACCACCTGTAAATGGCACTGGATTCTGCAAACTAGCTGCCAATGTTCTCTAAAAAGACCTCTTCCAGGATTTGCACAGGATCTTCTGAAAAGCTCGTCGGAAGTCCTGGTTGAAGATGGTGTAGATGACGGGGTTGAGGGAGCTGTTGCAGTAACCGATCCAGAAGAAAAACTTGAAAAGGGTCTCATGGATGGCGCAGGGCTCCCGGCAGATCCCATACAGGCTGTAGCTGAAGAAGAACGGAAACCAGCAGACCACGAACACGCCCATGACCACGGCCAGCACAAAGGTGAACCGCTTCTCTCGAGCCTGGGAAATTTTTTTCCTCGAAATGGTGTTCCTCCTTTTTCTGCGGGAGGAAAACAAGTCCAGGGACTTGCTGCTGGCTCGGGACTTTCGGCTGGAATGCTTGGAGCTGGAGCTGTTCTTGCGGCTGGATCGGCGGTCTTTTCGTGAGGGCGCCGTCTCGTTTTGTGACCGCTTGGCCTTCTCGTCAGACGAGCTGCTGTCCTCCAGCTCGGCATCTGGGTCATCCTCGCCTGGTTTGCGTTCCCCTGGTGGTGGCGAGGCACAGTGCCCGTTTTCCCGCCTAGAATCCTCACGGCTCAAGCCGTTCTCCAGCCGTGGCGTTCCTGATACTCCATCCGGATCGCGGCGCTTTTCAGACATATTTCGGGTTCTCGTCTTGGCCACCTGGTAGATTCGGATGTAAACAAGGATCATGATGACACACGGGGCAAAGAATGACCCAATGCTGGAGTACAGGATGTACCACGTGTGGTCGTTCAGCTGGCATTGCGGTTCGCTCCTGTCACCCTCATTATTCCGGTCCATGGAGATGAGCGGTGGGAAGGAGATTACAGCAGCGATCAACCAGACCACCACAATCATGCCCTTTACCCTGCGAGGCGTCCGCTTTAAGTTATACTCGACCGCCTGTGTTACAGACCAGTACCTGTCCAGACTTATGGCACACAGGTGAACAATAGAAGATGTGCAGAAAAGAACATCTAGTGCTAGATAGATGTCACACCAAACTTTCCCAAAAAACCAATAGCCCATTAATTCATTGGCCAGAGAGAAAGGAATTATCAGGGTGGCCACCAGAATGTCCGCACTGGCCAGAGACACAAGAAAAAGGTTTTGCGGTGGCTTGAGCGCTCTGCTCGTTAAAACGGCGATAACGACCAGCACATTCCCCACTATTGTAAACAAGATGAGGAAGCTCACCAGCCCCGCAAGCCCTATAATGGTCGCCGGAGAATACCTACTTGTAGAATTCCCAGAGGACGTAAAATTAATGTCAATGTAAGTGTCCACTTCGCTTGCAAAGCTTAAGTTATGCATATTGGTTTAGAAAAAGCTCTGCTGTCCAATAAATCGTCCAAGCGTGTCTTCGCGAATATTCTCTCTGTTTTTTTTATTTCACTATAAGTTATTTGCAGGTTCTTCTAGGTTTCTTCTTACCTTGTATTCTTATTTTAATCCCGTTCGCGTCTTTTTCTTTTCCGCACAATTCCTCTTACGGCTCATTTGGATGCGGCTTTGAAAAAGAGAACCATCCCGCGGTAGTTTGAAGTAACCATCATCGTCTCTTACATCCGTGCGACCTGTTCGTCCTCTCACGGGCGTCTCTCTCAGCATCCTTGCGCGCTCTCCACCCGAGCGAAACACCGCTCGCCCTGCCCGCCCGGGACTCAACTATCCACGTGCTGACAACATTAAACTGATGGAGCGCCGCCCCGCCCTTGGAGAGAATCAGACGGAAAGGAGAACTGACTGCCGAAGTGCCCTTCCACCGTTTAGCGTCGTTTTCTATGTTACAATCAACATTTTTAAATTAAATCATAGCGACATTGTATGCATTTCAAACATCATCTTTACGCGTCTCTGAACAGACAACAAGAGCTATAACCTGGCAAACATGCGATGGGAATTACATGTTAGGTGCTCTGAGAGGAAAATACATTAATTTTATTTTATAGCAATAGGCTTTGTCAGGATTAACCTTGTTAAGTGGTGGGAAATGAACGTGAACTGTGAAGACATTGTGGCTTTCTGCATCTTTGCTCGCTGGGTGTCACTGTTGTAACAATGCCATTGTGGTTTTAAATAATGTGAAAACCAGTCAAATTCAATAAGCATATGCTTTATTTATCATCCTTCTCGAACTTTGCTTTTAAACATGTGTTTATTAACGTTTGGATTATTTTGACAAGTAAGTGTTGAATTTTAGTCTACTAATCTTAAAACTGATCATCAATAATGCAGGTTTTCCCCCCAGACAGTTCAGCATATTTTCAATAGGCTGCAGTACTCAATCACAAAGTACGTTTTCCACCGAATATGTTTTATTTAGATAAATTGTCTTTCATAATTAAGTTGACATACAGTTGAAGTCAAAAGTTTACATAGCTTACACCTTGCAGAATCTCCAAATGTTATTTATTTTACCAAAATAAGAATAAGATATTTCACATAAAAGATGTTTACATATAGTCCACAAGAGAACATAATAGCTGAATTTATACAAATGACCCTGTTTAAAAGTTTACCTATGCTTGATTCTTATTACTGTGTTTTACCTGAATGATCCACAGCTGTTTTTGTTTTTTTTCTTCTCAGCTGTTGTTTTCGTTTGGTTTTTTTTTGTTTGTTTGTTTTTGTTCAGTGACAGTTGTTCATAAGTCTCTTGTTTGTCCTGAACTGTTAAACTTCCCGCTGTTCTTCAGAAAAATCCTTCAGATCCAACAAATTATTTGGTTTTTAAGCATTTCTGTGTATTTGAAACCTTTCCAACAATGACTGTGTGATTTTGAGATTATCTTTTCACACTGAGGACAACTGAGGGACTCATATGCAACTATTACAGAAGTTTCAAATGCTCAGTGACGCTCCAGAAGGAACAGAGACGCCTTAAAAGCCAGGGGTGTAAACCTTTGAACAGAATGAAGATGTGTACATTTTTTCCTATATTGCCTGAATACTATATGTGTATATAACATATATGTATATGTATATATATATATATATTTCTATTTAGTAGCCTACTGCTCTTCAGAAGGTACAGAAGATTAAGAATAAATAAGTAATAATAAATAAATAAATTTACCATGATCTTCAAATTCAAAAAGTGAACCTTCTGTAATAGTTGTTTCACACTGAGGAAAGCTGTAACTGCTTTCCTCAGTGTGAAAAGATGCATCTCAAAATCATGCAGTCATTGTTGGCAAGGGTTCAAATACACAAAAATGCTGAAAAACCAAAGAATTTGTGGGACTTTAAGGTTTTCTGAAGAACAATGGGCAGTTTAACTGTTCAGGACAAACAAGGGACTCATGAACAACTATCATTACAAAAAAAAAAAAAACGTTCAGGTAACAAAACAGTATTAGGAATCAAATGTATGTAAACTTTTGAATAGGGTCATTTTTATAAATTCAACTATTATTTTCTCTTGTCGAATATATGTAAACATCTTTTATGTTAAATATCTTATTCAGGTCAGTACTAAACAAAAATAACATGCTTTTTGTATGATATCTCTTATTTTGGTAAAATAATTAACATCGTGCAGATTCTGCGAAGTATATGTAAACTTTTGACCTCAACTGTAAAATACTTAATTTGCATCTTAGTATAGGCTACTACAAATAATTTGGTAAACCTATCTGGTTTTGTGTTTGATTTTGTAAATTTCATGTTCAAAACAGGATATACAATTAGATTTTATTAGCCTATAGTATTGTCATTTTATCTCATATGGTAAGTTGGTTATATTGGTTACTGTACTAAATACAGTGTGTGTGTGTGTGTGTGTGTGTGTGTGAGAGAGAGAGAGAGAGAGAGAGAGAGAGAGCACTTTGCAATTTGTCAACATACTGCAGAGCATGATAGACTGCAATGGAGAGAACCTAATCAATGATTTTGTGAGAGACCCATCAGAGAGGTCAAAGAGGTGGCCATGGGTCAGTTAAAGAGGTTGGCATCTAAGAGAGGGAGAGAGAAGGCAGGAAACTTATCAGTGATGTCCAGTGAAGTTCAAATAAAGTCCAGGCCATTAATTATTTAGGCTGCTAAATTACTGTAACTCACCTCAATCTGAAAAGATTAACTACAGTATCAGTTCGTTCAGTTTGTAAGAGCATTTTGTCAAGAGAGCCAGTACGTTGTCACTATGGTAAATAGCATTACTGGATACATTAATGCAGCTACTGTAATTAGGCTATACTGTCTGAATAGGCACAAAACCTAATGGCATTGTAATATTTCCTTTGATCACATTAACACAATGGATTTATGGACTTTATGTTAGTTTGATTTGGTAATGTGTTTCCTAATGATGACTATAAGATACTGCCTTATTTTCCATAGAGCAAATTAATTTTCAAACATCAAACTTACATGGTTTGCTATTAAATGAACTAATTCTTAAAAGTACCAAACTCAAAAAGACCATTCTGTTGTGTTTTGCTGATTATACCAAATGTTCTCATTGCATGTCACAGTGAAATGTTTTAAAAAAGTGGTTATGTGAAAGATGAAGTGTACTGTACCCTAATGAAAGCAGCTTAAGTGCTAATGTAGTTTGTACTTTAAAATTGGCACAGTGTACAACAATTATTGTTGGCACTTATGACAAATTGTTTGTGATGTGCCTCATTTGTAAATCTCTTTGGTTAAAAGCATCTGCTGAATAAACAAATGTAGATGATAGGTTTTACATGAATGACATGTTGCCATTTTAAAGTTTTTGCACAAATAGTATTTAATCTTTTTTTGTGAATATTCTAAACATTAAATCTAATTTAAAAATATATCATGGTGAGTCAGTGGTCAAGGTGATTCATGCTCTTCTCTGACCTATCAAAAGTCCCCAGTGAAATGCTGTTCTTGACATTTAATTTTTAAGATTTAACAGTCATCACTAGATGGTAGTCAGTGAATGAAAGGGACATTGCTTTATTTAATATTATCAAATGAAATATGCTAATGTAGTTTGCATGTGATATATTTGCTCAGCTTGAAGTGTAATTAGTCTACTACTGAAAGAAAATTACTCATTAGCATAGCATATACTGATACGTCAGAGAGTAATCTGACTGAGTCTAATTGAGTAGCGGTTGTCACATGTCTGCAATATTAAGTTGGATAACTTGCTGCAGAATAACAGACTAATATTACAGAACCCAGATATGAGATAGGCTCATTTTTATTAATTCAACTATTATTTTCTCTTGTGGGCTATATATAAATGTTTTTTTTTTTTTTATGTGAAATATCTTATTCAGGTCAGTACTAAATAAAAATAACATGCATTTTGTATGATCCCTCTTATTTTGGTAAAATAATTAACGTTTTGCAGATTCTGCAAGGTGTATGGAAACTTTTGACTTTAACATCATGTACATATTCTATTAAATTCTGAATGCTGCATAACCTGCTGCACAATCAAAAATATTGATTGTTTTGAGTGCACAGTATGCATTCTCTTTAGCTGAACAGTATAATTCTAGGAATTGTGTGCATACCCATTCATGTTGCTGAATGTCTAGTGCTTTCGTGTATGTGACACACATCGCGTTTGTATTTGAAGAACGGATTTATGTGTATGGGTGTGTAAACAATCGATTTGGCGATGCACACCTATCTGAGTGCGTTGGCTTCCTCTTGCTCTGTTTCTGTTGTAAGTTGTTTGCTTGCGTAGGTGGGATGGCGGGTGGGCCTACAATTCAATGCTGTTAGGAGCAGCAGAAGTTGACCCTCAGGCTCAGTTCTTCTCAAAGCTGATTTGTATTGAGTCTTCCTGGCTTGTGATCATTAAAGGTTCCCCTTGGGCCACACTTGTGTCTGTTTAATTGAAGTGTGCATTTGAGTGATCCAGATCATTACCTTGAGTTGATCCGTCCTTTCTTCCCTCGCCCTGTGTTTCATTCACACGTGGGTAATACAAATGTAAAATCATGTCAAGCAAATAAAGGCAGTTTTAGTACATGAACAGCCTCGTAGAAATCTGAGATATCAGTTTAATACTGATATCATCTTTGGTTGCTGTTTACATTTTTGTTTTTCTTTGCAGTGGGTAGGCTAATTCCGGGCATCAAAGAGCCACTATTAATATGTGGGGCTTTAAAATTGAAATTGGTTTTACTTTCACTTTCGAGATTCGCGAGTACTCTGTGTTGTGGCAGTGGCAGCCAGTACTCACCACACATTTTACAAGATTAGATGTTTGTCAGTGGTGCTCAGGATCTGCAAAACATTCGCCATAAGTCATCTCTTCTTATTCTGTTTATGTGGTAAGTTCAATTTTATTTACTGTGCTGTAACAGGCTAACCATGTCCCTTTAGTGGCTCCGTAGAACGCCTTATTCATTTTCTGTGCCTTTCCGAATAAAGACTCACTATTCAGACACATTCCTTAAGTGACAGGCTGTGACAAAGTGACACAATCCCATTAACTTCAATGGAGAGCTGGCGATTTCTGGGGACACAAGCAACAGCGACCGTTGGTGACTGGATGGGGCGTGTCCAGCGACGTGACAAAGTTCAGAATCCCTCAACTTTATGTAAATAAAGAGCAACTTTCGGGAGTGACAGCCAATAGGAAAGAAGATTGTAGAGCTCATGTGATCATTCTCCTCTCAGACGTAGATAAACATACGCATTGAAAAAAAGTAGGCTCTGCTTCTCATTCATTTTTGTTTGTATGTATGGGTTTAATTTATATTTATATTCTATTTAGTTTTTTGCCTCCAAAATGTTTGTATTTAGTGGCAAGAAACCTGAAACCTGACAAAAGTCGCAGCTTTAGAAAACCTATTCTTTGATTCATTTCATGTGTCCTTGCTGAAGTATTCCTTCTTTCTTTCCTTCCTTCTTGCTTGTTTGTTTGCTTGCTTTTTGCATTCGTTCATTCGTTCGTTTGTTCGTTTGTTCATTCGTCCTGTCCTGTCCTGTCCTGTCCTAAACTTTGTCTATCACTGTTTCAGTAAGAATATAAAAGGAGAAGTTCACTTCCAGAACAAACATTTACAGATAACTTAGTCACCCCCTTGTAATGCAAAATGTTCGTGTTTTTCTTTCTTCAGTTGTAAAGAAATAGTTTTTTGAGGAAAACATTTCAGGAATGTTCTCCATTTAGTGAACTTCTATGGTGCCCGCGAGTCTGAACTTCCAAAATGCAGTTTAAATGCAGCTTGTCTAGCTCTGTGTGTGCTCTGTGCATTCGGGCTCAAGAGAGTTAGGGTATGTCGAAAAACTTCCACCTCATTTTCTCCTCCAACTTCAAAATCATCCTACATCACTGCAGAAGTACCTATCCAGTTTTTACAAACTGACTTTGCAAAGAAAATAAAACACCCTTTACAAAAAAAGGTAAAACAGCGATGTGTGACAATTTTGAAGTTGGAGGACAAAACAAGATGGGAGTTTTTCAACATACCCTAACTGCATTGAACTGGAGAGCACAGAGTACGCATCGCAGAGCTAGAGTTTTCAGTTTTCACCAAGAAGTTTTCAACATTGATAAAAATAAGAAATGTCTCTTGATCATCATCAGCATATTAGAATGAAGGATCTGAAGGATCACATGACACTGAAAACTAGTTGCTGCTAAAATTCAGCTTCACAGGATTCACAGGAATACATTTTTAAATATTTATGTAGAAAAAAAGGAATGATTGAAAATGGGTAAATTATTATTATTTTTTTTTTTTTTTTTAAAAAAAAGAAAAAAAGAAAAGAAATTAACAGTGAGAAAGCCAAGTAGAAACATTACCTGGGTTTTGAGTAAAGGGTGACACATATGAGGATTGATTGAAAGATTGTAGACAGTCTTGCTAGCAACACTGTGATTGCATGTCACAGTAACTGATGACAGTTACAGAGGCAAGTGTACAAAGGGTGTGTGTGTGTGTGTGTGTGTGTGTGTTCCATTTACAGGCCCACACAGTCAGATGCCACGAGACACCGAGGCGGGTTTGATTTTAATTCCCTAGTCAGCGGGTGCACAGTGTGAATTGTAATTGGCCTCAACAGCAGGATTTGCTACAATTGAATTTCATTCCAGCAATCACAGTTATTTGACTGTTTTATACAGTGTTTTATTGGGTAATATAGTCAATGAATTAAGTATATTATTTAGTTTACACTTCATCCAAAGCAACTTACAGTAAATTAAGTCGCTCCTAAAGGAATTAGTATGGGAACAATGTGATCTGAAGTATATTGTTTCAGAAGATCTATAGGGTGTTTTTTGTGTGTGTGTGTGTGTGTGTCTCCAATGAAAATGCTAAAGAGGGCAGATCTAATAAAATTAACTGTCCTCTGTTGTTGCAGTTCACTGTTGGACAGATTTTGATACAGGTGAGACTGGCTGTTAGTCAGCTAAATCAGCTTAAGACAGATGGCTGATATGAGTTAGAGAGAAGGAGAGAGGGGGAGTGATGTTGATGTCTTGGAGGATTATAGGTCAGAATGTCCTCTTGCTGTTCAGTGGCTGAAATGGCATATCTGCACCACAGTTCATGGGCGACTCTCACAAAACCTGTCAACATATTCATCACAAAACAGCAAGAGAATTTGAAGTGTTTTCCTTAAATATTTTTTCTTTCATTGCGGAATGTTTGTTATTATTTTCAATCCAATTCTCATTACAGTGATGCAAAATAATGTTTCATTACTTTATTTTATTTGTTTAAAAAGTTTTTTTTTTTTTTTTTTTTTTTTTTTTACATCGTGTTTTTGTGTGTGTTACATTGTTTTTGTTACACTGATTTTGAATTTAAAAAATACAATAATATTTCATTTGTTAACATTAGTTAACTACATTAGTTAACACAAACTACTTCATAGTACTTCTTATTCTACAACATTTATTAATCTTAGTTAATGTTAATTTCAGCATTTACTACTATATTATTAAAATCACAAGCTGTATATGTTAATATTATTTAATATTATGGTAGCACTTCACAATAAGTCGTTTTTTATTGTATTAACAATGAACAATGCATTCATTACAGTATTTATTAATCTTTGTCATTGTTAATTAATAAAAAAAATACACTTGTTCATTGACAGTGTTAGTTCATAGTTCAACTATATTGTTAACTATGTTAACAAACAACTTTTAAATTTAATAATGCATTAGTAAATGTTGAATATTAACAAAGATTAGTAAATGCTGTAGAAGTATTGTTCATATTTAGTTCATGTAGTTAACTAATGTTAACTAATAAAACCTTATTGTAAAGTGTTACCAATATTACATAACTTTAACAGTAAACAGTTGTTGTTGTTTTTTTATTAGCAACATTTACAAAAATGAATAAATAATGTATTGATTATTGTTAAGTTAATGCATTAATTAATGTTACCTAATGGGACCTTACTGTCAAGTAATATCAAAACAGTAATTCAATATTATATATTATTATATATTCAATAGTGTATATATATAAAAACAGAGAAGAAAAGTCAAGCTTTCAAAATTTTACACAGCACCTTGTCAAAATTGTAAGAAATTGTTTTTCAAGCATGTAATGCTCCTGTAATTTGTATTTAGACACACCTGTGGCAAGTAACTGGCATGGGCAATATAGTAATCACACCTCCAACCAGTTAAAATGGAGAAAAGTTGACTCAACCTTTGTGCTGTGTGTCATACTGAGCATGGAGAAAAGAAAGAAATGTAAAAAGTTGTCTTTGGATTCGAGAGAAAAAAATTGTGGAAAAACATGGACAATCTCAAGGCTACAAGTCCATCTCCAGAGATCTTAATGTTCTTTTGTCCACTGTGTACAATATCATCAAGAGGTTTACAGCGCATGGCACTGTAGCTAACCTCCCTGGACATGGACGGAAGAGCAAAATAAATGAAAAATTACAACAAAGGATTATTCGAATGGTGGATAAAGAACCCCAATTAACTTGCAAACAAATTCAAGCTGATCTGCAGACACAGGGTACAACATTGTCAGCTCTCACTACCCGTCGCCATCTGATGAAAAGGGATGCGATGGTAGGAAATCCAGGAGGACACCAATGCTGACACAAAGGCATAAAAAAGCAAGACTGGAGTTTGCCAAAACTTATGTGACAAAACCACAATCCTTCTGAGAGAACGTACTGTGGACAGATGAGACAAAAGTAGAACTTTTTGGTAAAGCACATTGTGGCACTGTTTACAGAAAAAGAAAGCTGGAGAGTTCTGAAATGGCCAGCAATGAGTCCAGATCTGAAACCCATAGAACACCTGTGGAGAGATCTCAAAACAGCAGTTGGGATAAGGCATCCTTTAAATCTGAATGACCTGGAGCATTTTGGAGCATATTTTTTTTCAAAGGGGGTAATACCAAATATTAAGTTAAGGGTGCCAATAATTTTGTCCAGTGCATTTTTTTTGGTTCTGTGTGGAATTGTATCAGATTTGACTTTTTATTCTCTGTTTGTGTGTGTGTGTGTGTGTGTGTGTGTTGTTCCAATGCAAACAAAAAAATAATAATAATAAACGAGTGAATACCAAAACATTTTCAACTGCAACAATTTTCTGAGAGAAGGGTTGCATTCTGACAGAATTGCAAGGGTGCCAATATTTTTGGCCATGACTGTATATAAATTTTGGGGTGAATTATGAATTCATTAAGAATTACTGAATTCATTTAATATAAATTCAATAATATAAACGAAGACACCTCCTTAATAACTGAAATATGAAACTACTGACATCCAGCAATTTTGAACAGGCAAATGCTGCACAGAAGTTTTGTTTCCAGTATGTAATCAGTTTTCCAGTTTGCAAAATGAAGGACCTAGACGGCTAGATTTATTCACTTATTTGAAATATTCATATGTGAACATTTTAAAGTGACACTGCCAGGCAAGTTAAGTTATAGGCTATTCTTTATTTAGAAGCTGTTTTTTTTTTTTTTTTGCGAGATGTACTGTACATGTGTCTAACTGACCAATTCCAGTCTCTTTGCAAACCAGACTGACCGTTCCATTTTGGAAATAACCAACCGCTGCTTCATGCACCCAATTTTCCCCACCCTTGGTGAACGATCTCATTTCACATCAGGAAATGTTTGGGTTTTCAAATGCTTGAATTATGGATCCTGTTTCCTTTCACCCCTCCAGTCCATTTTACATTGGCAGTCACAGATGAAACTCTTCAGGATACACAGCTTGCCTTGAAGATAATGGATATTCCCCTACTGAGCCTACCGTCCCTCATTGCTAGTCTGTAATACACCGCGTAGAAACTCCCACCTGGATACTCACTAAGACTTCTCTGCTGTTGTTTTGAAGGACATGTTACTTTTTCAAAATCACAAATGTCATGCAAGTGAGACACATGCATATTGTTAGCCTGATGCACAATAAAGAGCAGTAAGAATGAGCCAAGATGAAAGCAGCAGGGTAGAAGTAGGGGTAGATATGAATAACCGGTTCATTAGAAAGCTCTGGAGGACTGACAAGGACAATGTGTGAAAAAGAGAGGTCTTTTAATGATGGAGAGAGCAAGTATAGGATCAGACCCATGTGTGAGTTTTGTCATATCTTTCCTTTTTTTTTTTTTTTTTCTTTTTTTTTGCAAGTTAATGGGTGATGACAGCATAAAAGATGAAAGAGAGAGAAATAACGTCATAAGGAACAATACCGCATGTTCTGCAGTGGTGCATTCATTTTCATAAAATCCATAGAGTGGTAACTTGGGTCTGAGAAGTTTCCTTAACGTTTTGTATTTATTGCACCTTTGTGCCACATTATAAGGCAATTGAATTAATATGTGTCAGTGTTTCAAATTTATGATACATAAATTTGCCATTAAGAAGAGTCGTTTTGTCCAAAATCATGCCTTTGTTTAATTGCATATCAAAAACGTGCAGTTAATTCACTGATATAATTAAGAATATAATTATAGGAAGTCACAGATGAGAATCAGAGGGACCTTGTCTGGTTATTTTAAGTCTTCACCATGTTAGCGACATGGAGTTGATTGGAAAGCACCAGTCTCAGTGTGACTTTGCCTCAGGTTTCTCTGCCTGATAATTTGAAGTGGTTGATTGCTGATCTTTCGGCAGCAAGAATATTTACTGGCGTATTCATGATGCTGGACTGTTAGAATCAAAATTCAGTGCATTGCGCACAAACTGAAAAATATGTTCATCAAGGTTTATGTAGGCATTTTGCAGTGCAATGACAGATGCCAAAGCTATTTTTTCAGATCATATCATAATAACGCAATATTTAAAATGCATTCCGTTTATTGTAACAAATTGCAATAAATATTGAAATAATTTCACCATAAATATTGCTTCAATGCCAACTGGATATTATGAGGTCATAAGTAATACCTCAAATAAATTCTGCATCCACACTGAAGCTCTAATTGGTCACTTTGTAAATAAGGTTCTCTTGATCTCAGTGATTGTGTGAGCTGCTTGACTGATTTCTTGAACACAGGCAGAGCCTCCATGTTATATGCATGAGCTGTTCTGTGGAGAAGTTCATCATGTCACTCACAGTTCCTCTCCTCATTGTTTAGATCAATACCCACAGTTCTTCATCACTCTCGGCTTATACTAACCCTTTTATGACTTTATGATGCTTGCTGCTGAAATTGCAGTGCTTTAACTTCAATGCTTAAGCACATACTTGAATCTGCTTGATCTGAGATGAGTGTTTGTTATTGCTGCATGACAAACCACTTCTTGGAGTCTGCTGTTTTCTCTCTGAAAGGTTAAAGCATGTCACTGGAGTATATGGTGCATTACACCCCAAAAGATCTTTGGCTAGATGGGATGTCAATTTCCATATGTTGTTTGTGTAAATCTTAAAGGAATAGTTCACCCAAAATAAAAATTTGCACCCTCAGAGTTTGTTTCTTCATTGGAATCTGACAGCATGATGTAATGCTACATTTCTCCATATGTGTTCTGATGAAAAACAAATACATATAATAATGTTCATTTTTGGATAAACTGTTCCTTTAAATCCACAAAACAGACAGGTGGTGTGACTCAAACATACATGTACACGCATGCTTTTTCAGATTTACATTCCAGGTGGTTGGAGTGTAGAATGTAAAATATGGAAAAGAGGGTCAAGGATATGCCACTTTACTTTTTCCCTTGCTGTCACTGTTGTCAGAAGTAACCACCCTATCTGAGCATATGCTGTCCTCTGTGTGTGTGTGTGTGTCTGTATGCATATGTATTTTGGTGTGTACACTGTAAAACAAACTATTTCTACCTGACCTAACCCTTGAATTTAGAATGATTCAGTGATGTTAAATATTATTTCCTGAATAAAATCATTGATTTTGGATGTTACCACATCACATAGGCCTACATTTTTGGAACATGAAATGGCTTGTTTGCAACTCAAGGTAAAATCTACACATAGATTTTCCTTTTAGGTTTTTTTTCTTTGTTATAATTAACTGACATCACGGTGACAAGGTTACCTCCATGCTTCATGAATTTATATTAATCCAGTATACAGCAAGTTCACATTGATATACTTGGTTGAGTCATCTCTACAGTTCTTATATGACTTCTTGGTTTCTTGGATCACTTGAATAAGGGTAAACAGCTGAATGCCGCTGTCCTTGGTGCTGACATTCATTTGCGTGGCAGTTTTAGCTCAGTGTGAATGTTCCATTATGCTATAGCATTTTCAGCTGCAGGGAGCTGTTTGACTTATTAAAATTAATGCATTTTCCAGCAGGCATTCTGAAGTTTTAATAGCTGTAAGATGCAATTTGAGGGTTTACTACTGTAATTTCTGTATGTTTAGAGCAAGTGTTTGAATGCTCTTTTAACAGGGTTAATGAGTTTATTACAAAATCTATCACCCCATGAGGAATCGGTTTTCTAGTGCATACCTTTGTATGCATTAATTTATCTATTTGTTATTCAGGGTACATTGAAGGCACATAAATATGATTGCTGATAAGGAAATGGCTTATAGAAATTAATGCAAAGCTATGGTACATCAGATGGAATTTAATCAGTAATCTAAATTCAGACCATTCAGCATTACACATTATTAGTGTCAGGAGGGGTAGGACGGATGTCTTTTCATTAAAGAGCATTAAATGTTTGTCTCATCTAATGTCTTTAGCTTTATCAGAAAGGATTTATACTAAATGTTTTTTTATAATATATATACGCTTGATTCTTAATTCAGTGGTGTTACCTTCTTTTTTTTTTTTTTTTTTTTTTTTTTTTTTTTTTTTTGTGAGAGTTGTTCATGAGTCCCTTGTTTGTCCCTAACAGTTAAACTGCCTGCTGTTCTTCAGAAAAATCCTTCAGGTCCCACAAATTCTTTGGCTTTCCAGCATTTTTTGTGTATTTGAATCCTTTTTTGAATTCCATTTTTTTACACTGAAGACAACTGAGGGTCTTATACTCAGCTATTACAAAAGGTTCAAATCACCGATGCTCCAGAACAGAAAAAAAGATGCATTAAGAGCCAGGGGTTTAAACTTTTGAACAGAATGAAAAAGTGCACGTTTTTCTCATTTTGATCATATTTTTTTCATTTTGTACTGCCCTTCAGAAGTTACGGAAGATACTTACATGTTTCCCAGAAGACAAAATAAGTTAAATTTACTGTGATCTTCAAAAGTTTTCACCTCCAGGCTCTTAAAGCATCGTTTTTCCTTCTGAAGCATCAGTGAGCATTTGAACTTTTTGTAATAGTTGTGTATGAGTCCCTCAGTTGTCCTCAGAGTGAAAAGATGTCAAAATCACATTGTCAATGCTGGAATAGGTTCAAATATACAAAAGATGCTGGAAAACCAACAAATTTGTAGAACCTGAAGGATTTTTCTAAAGAACAGCAGGCAGTTTAACTGTTCAGGACAAACAAAGGAAACAAAAAAAAAAAACAAAAAAAAAAGAAAAAAAACAGCCATGGATCATCCAGGTAACAACACAGTATTATTATTTTTATAAATTCAACTATTATATTATTTAGTGATAACATGTAAACATATTTTATGTGAAATATCTTATTCAGGTCAGTATACTAAATAGAAAAGATACCATCCACTTTGGGTGATCCCTTTGAGTGTATGAAAAAATTTTTTGACCACAACTGTATATATATTTGTAGTGGCAAGACTTATTCCAGCATATAAGAAATTAAACGTTGTGTTTACACAGGGTTATGGGATCCTGCTTCCCATAACTGAGAATTAATTTGTTCTATAGCAGCACTGATCCAGTAGTCCAAAAGTAATGTGGTAAATAATTGGCTCAGGACTGCATGGCACAGTTACAGCCAAACTGCAAAATCTATGTTCCTATGTCTAAAATTACACATAATTTGCATCATTTCTTCATAATAGTACATAATTCCAATCGCTGTACAATGTCACTTGCCAAGACTGCCAAATGAGGTGTTAAAAATAAAGTAGAAGCAATAAGTAATTAAATGGAAAATAATTTTTTAGTTTGTTATAAATATATACTTTCCAAGTCACTGATATCTGGCTTTAAATGATGGAAGCATGAAGTGATAACTGAAGTCTTCTAAACTCTTTCTCATCACTCCTAGTTCACAGTGTTACAGGCAGTTCAGCTCTACTGAGCACAAAGTACACCTCCAGTATACCTCTGTAAAACAGATTTATTGCTGTGTGCCACTTCGTCATGAAATATGAAAGAATGTAAAAAGTAAAAAAGAAATTGTGTTAAAGGCAGTGTCAGTGTTCAAGTGAGGACGTGCAATTTATTGAGCTCACTTGCACCTTATGATCTTTGACATAGCATAACATCTAAAGAGTAGGATCCATTTTCCAGTGGCAAGTGGCTGGCAAAGGTTAATTTGAGAGTAGGAGTAATATTATATATACCTACATGCTCTTTTCCAGCAAAATAATCCCATTACTTTCTCATGGCATATCCAGAACTTGACAGAAAATGTCTTATGTCAAATGTACTTACACAGGATAAAAGAAAAATGTGAAAATTAGTAAAATGTGGGGGTGTCATACAGTATCAGATGGTAATATCATAGTATTTTGATATATACCATATATTAAAAGACAACCATATTCAAGTACCATGGTATTTACCTGGAAAACACAATGGTAGCCATAGAACCATAAAAGCATGGCAATGTAATCTCTGGTGGAAGAAAACAACTTTCAGGCTACCCAATAACAATATAAATAGAAATGTTAATTTACTCTTACAGCAAAAATACAGTTATCAATTTTCATGACCTTTCAACAATTGTCAACACATCAAGCTACCCTGGAGTCTCTGCTTGTTTTCTGTCTCTCTCTGCTTCCCTTTTCCATCATTAAGACTGATCTGAAAACACACATTGCTTTACCCCAGCAGGAGCTGCTATTGAACACTGCCTCTATGTAAATAGTCATTATTATTTGTCTGAATACTTGCCAGTTTTGTCACACTTTTGAGCTTTTGAGGTTTATTTTTGTTCTTGGGTCCAGACCTGGCAGAGAACAGACATTTAAAACAGATACTTAAAAAAAAAATTGGTTTCTTAAAAAGAAACCAATATATCACATGTAATTGCTATGTGACATTTGACCACATGCTCACAAGCGTCAATATGAATTTCTCATCAGGTCAAACAGTGTCATGTCTGAGCGTGTCTGCACACGTTTACTCGCCTTTGATGTTTTGGCAACAACTGCCTGTCTCAAAAAGAAAGACGGCGGTTGTGCCAAGTTTGGGTAATTAGGAGGGGTTTATCGCTGAGTTTCAGCTAACTTTATTTTTGCATATGCAAATTGTAGAATTTTCTTGCTGGATGAAATAGATGCATTAATGTTTTGGCAGCCGGAATGGAAAGATGATTAACAGACAGATAGGGAAAAATTTGCATAAGCTCATCGTGTTTGCTGTTAATTAGACATGTTTTTATCTGAAACTCTTGTACTTTATATAATTACAAATCCATGTTATGATTATGTTGTATAGATTCATTGTCACTGTTTGTGAGCTCCCTTATTGTTTACAAATTTTGATAAAGGTACTAAAGTTGGTAAAAGCTTGGCTTTTATAATAACACGAAGTCTGCCTAAATTTTCATCCGAAAAGACCACTCTTACCTTTGGTTCACAATAAAATGGTTCAAAACACTTCAGTAGTTTAACACTGACTTCATGCCAGAGAATCAGACTTGATTTAATGGTACAATCGCATTTCAAGAAAGTACAGAGTTCTAGAGAGTTGTCTGCTCAGTTGAGCGAGAAACCACACAAGCTACTCAACATTAAGTAACTGCCTTTCCAGAGAGGAGAGAATTACAGAACAGATCAGATAAAACAGATAGAAAGGAAACTCCATAGTGGCTCTTCACATCTATTGATCCTGCAGAGAACTGCAGATGTCCACCTAGCATCCAATCAATATTTATTAACATGACTTTTCGAATTGGAACAGTTTCACTTGTAAGTCTTTCTGAGTATGGGTATATTTAGGCGTTTCAATATGGCGTCAAATTTCACTACATTTGCTTTCTTAATACACATTCTTATGAATGATTCATTGGTGCACGTTATTCTACAGAAAAAACGGCTTGTCTTCTTAACCTCTAATTTAATGGCTTCCTCTTTCAATGAAATGACATTCCATTTCCGCTGACATCACTTTTCTCTAAGTTCTAAAGTAACAGCAGCTGTTTTGCTTCAGTTCCGATCTGAAAGAAAACTGACAGTGGCATTAAAAATTTGCACAGCTCTATGAGTGTAATGGTGCTCTTTCCTGACCCGTTTGGTTATAGAATGACCAGGACAGGCAGATGGCAGCCTGATAAAAGGTAGATATCCTTCCGGGAATTCAGTCTCAAAGTCGCAGTCTCTGTGTAATAGGCTACATACAAAATTGGATTGCATCACTCACTCAGCAGGTCTGAAGTGGCACATAAGGGCCATTCAGTTGTTTGTTTCTACAGAGAACTCTGGAGAATGAAGCGGAAAATGACAGCAGCAGCTGGGACTAAAAAGGCAGATATCTTTAAAACTGCATATCAGAGTGTGTTAATGGTTTAGAGAAATATGCAAGCCAAGTCAGTGGAATTAGAAGATCATGAGTTGTCCTGTGTCTAGCTTTAATTGTTATTAAATTTTAGTTTAGTTTTGAATTTTAAACTTTGAATTTGTTACATAATAGAATCTGCAGACCGTGGAATAGATTTAAATGTGGGAAAATGTATATTTAAACATGGTAAACCAGCTGGGAATAGCTGAAAGCAAAATATGTGCAAAACATTTCATTTATTTGGTGTAGGCTAATATAATTGCTGTCATTATATTATTTAGATGTCTAAAATGATCAGTTGCTGTTAATATATATTTTACTCTCTTTCTCTTTCACCCTGCATAATAAAATGGCAGTCCTTGTATTCCCCCCTTTCTCTAATAATCTGTCCCCTCATTGCTTTTAGCAGAGATGTGATTCCCCTGCTGGAAATGAAATAAAAGACAGACATCTGGGCCAGAGGCATGATGTGTTTTTACCTCTTTTTTTTTTTCCTTCCCTCGCTCTCTCTATCATTACCCCCAGGTCCTCTTCCCACATCACCATCTCTTTACACTCTCAGACTCACTAGCACTCTCAGGGTTTCTCAATTTACCCATAATTCTCTTTTACTTACCTTTCTCTGTGCTGCACACTCTCCTACTCCTCTTATTGTATGTGGTCTTTACAAAACTGATTGTGTGGAGAGGTTGGGAGAAATAAGAGGCTGTAGTGTGAAGGACTGACTCTGTGGTTCATCCACTTATCAGTTCTGTCAGACAGAGGTTGTTGATAAGAGTCATACTAACAGTGTTATTTTTATTTTTTTTAATTATAGTTTTTGTCTTTTGACTAAGATATCTTATAGGTTCAGTCAACATTTCATCATGTCATATTTATCAGTTTTACTCAGACTAAAGGGGCATCTAAATTTGTATTAATTTGAACATGTGGCAACATTTAATAAAATAAACAAGCAAAAACACCTAAAATAACATTATCATGAATAAGCTTACCCTACTGCAATATAGTGTTGCGAATTCTTTATGCTTTAGTTTTTTATTGCCTGAATGTTCTTGTTCCATACAAAACACAACTGGAGCCATCCTGCGTCTGAGTTATTGACTAGTGAAAATTACCTTGGAGGACTTCAGTTTTACTATTACTGTAATATTTTTTACAGTGTTCATTTTGTGCTAAGCCAGTTGTTTTAAATAATACAGTGGATTTTTTTTTTTTTTTTTTCAAGCCAGGCTTATTGTAAAAACATGCCTGTAGCTGCATTTCTGCAAAATGGTATTATGTGTAGCATCTCACACATTTTGAAATGACATGTCCAGTTAGTGGCGCTAAAGCAAACTCAGTTTTAATAAAAAAAAAAAGCAAAAAAAAAAAAAAAGAGCACAAAGGGGCCCCCTCAGAAAGAATTTGTGCACCATTCGTTTTCTTAACAAACTTATTTGTTTAAACTGTTAATTGATAATAAATTGGAAGAGCATGGGCACACTCTGCAGAGTGCAGAAAGTAGCGGTGTAGCTAGCCTAATTTTTGTTTTGCAAGTTTTTTGCACACATACATTTTTAGTAAAATGTAAGTATTGAATACTTTAAGTAAAATCTACTTAAAACTAAGTTAGGTGAATTAGCAAAGGAAATAAGTAAATTTAATGTAGCCAGTTAGAGTTTGATGAGTATTTTTTACTTAATTATTTTAAGTTAAATCTGCAATACTCAAGTACATTTCACTCACGGTTTATAACAATTATTCAATCAATGTAGCACTGGAAAAAAGCATGCTATTAAAGCATGTGGTTCACTTACAATGTACGTATGTACATGTGGACAGTACCTTATTCTTTTTAAGGTAATATATTGACTCAATGTATTTAATAACCAAATGAACACAGAGACCTCAGTACTTGGCACATGATACATAACGACGGTAACAATCAGTGAATAGCGTTTGAGTATAAATTGGTCATTTTGAGTAGCAAATGTACTCTTGATCTCACAAAACAGCAAGTTCTTAAACCTAACAATAAAAGCAACCATAAAACAGTGTAAATACATCTCAGAAACAGGGAAAAATATTAACCTTATTAATTATTCATGCCCAAGTTCAATGCGGGGAGCAACAGGATCATGATTTTGATACTTACTTAAACAATCTTTGTAAAAACAACAAACAATTCCAAGTAAAATATACTTATAAATTCAAACTTTAAATTCTACAAGCTTAAATTGAGTAATAAAATTGAATTTACTCTTTTTTGTAATTCTTACCTGAACTGAATTATTTAATGTAGAAATTACATTTGTTTTTCTGTATTATTTACTTTTTTTTGTATTGTTTTTATCAGTGTGGTTAGTGTCTTCAGCTAGTTAGCAAAACTGATAAATAGCAAATTGGAAATTAAAATAATTACAGATTTGTCTTATTTTAAATTAATACTAAAAACTGAGATGAAAAATTTACTTCAGCCAGAAATTTACTTTTGCTATGGTAACATAAATATTCAATAATATCTTGAAAAGATTTTTCAAGATATCAGAATTACATCACTTAGTTACTTTTTATGGAAAGTAACGTGTTACATTACTTTTTGCGTTACTTTTTAATCTGGGTGGGGCTTGCTTAGTTTTTTATATAAAGAAATATACAAAATGAAATTCAATAAAAAAATTAGTTCACCTCAAACTGAAAGAAAAGTACATTCATGCAGGAAAAGATCACTCTACAGCAATAAAAAAAAACATGAAGCACAAATGTTACTTCATAAAGTAATTTTTGCTTATTCTTGTTGTTGAATTGGATTATCGAAGGTCAGCAACAAAGACACTGTTTAATAAAAACGGGATTAAATACATATAGGATATTTGTATTATTTAACATATTTACTTGTGTCATATTCTGTGTTTGCATTTTACTATTTGGAGGAATTTGTTTTTGTGAGTGAGATGAATTAATGCATGTTCACATTTAGTCTAGAACTACAGTAACATCATGTTTACTCCCGATTTCCTGACAGGAGACTGGTCAGTCAATAAATGGGGAAAAAAGTAACTGGTGTTACTTATTTGAAAAAGCAACTCAGATATTTCCTTAGAAATTCAAAAGTAATGTGTTACTTTACTTGAAAAATGTAATCTAACTACGTAACTCGAATTACTCATAATGCGTTACCCCCAACACTGCAAGTAACTTTAGTTTAAAAACCCATAATATTGAGTTAATACATATTAAAAACACAAATCAACACATTCTTACTTGTGGAAGGTTATCCCGTTACTTCAGGAATTTAAACTATCAGTTTTTACAACTATCAGCTGTGCAGGATTGTGGCATCTTCAAATATTCATTGATTATTATGTTGAATGATGTCAAGCTGACCGTTGCAAGATGGCAGACGCGTCTACATGATTCATCTATACATAACTATGATTTACCGTGTCGCGTCACGCTGCACCGCATCCAGTATAGACAGTGTTGCTGATTATAATGGGTTCTGTTGTCTTTTGTCACGTCGTGTCGCATCACTTACGTCCGGTGTAGACGCGGTCTAACCAATAGTGTTAAAAAAGCAAACATGAGATTTGCGAACACATTTGCAGAAGCTAATTTCAGCTTGTAGAAATGAGTGTTTGTTAATTGATAATGTGCCCTCTGTAATTATTTAGAGTATAAATCGTCGACAATATCAACTCTGCTTATTTGCATGTGTCACACTCCAATGAAGCACATGCTTGTATTGCACTAGTAAAGCTGCTGTTCAAGAGTTCACATATTCCACATCTACTCCTGCGATTGTTCAGTCTATACACTCTTAAGCAGATGTGACCCTAAAATCACATATCACACAGGGAGCTTTTAGCTCACACATGGTTACACACACACCGGTTCTCACACACCGTAAATCTCGCAGTATTACCTGCTCCAGTGGGCTAGAGCTACGTTTGGTGAAATTAAATTGGCACAGAATGCCCTACAAAATACTCCAGACCTTCATCCGCAGCATTGTGAGGTCTTACTGTACGGCTGCAGATCAGAGCATGTCCTTCAATCTCACACACAGTGGTTTGATTGACAGCCAGAGTACAGCACACCTGCATGTCTGTGAAGTGGGAATAAGCCTGCAGTTTCATCGAATCTTGCAGCTTTTACAGTGATGGATGGTGAGAGGGAGAGAATTGGAGAGAGAGAGCTATGGATAAAACCAGAGAGAGAAGATGCAGGTGGACGTGTGTTTAGAAATAGGATGAAAAGCTTTATGAAGAAAAAAGGAAAATGGGATGGATTAACAGGGATTGAGGGAGAAGATGATGATCCAAGAAGGGAAGGAGGATAGAGATAGATTTGTGTTTCTAAAATGCCTTTTGGACGTCAAAATTGTGAAAACAAATAGATATCGCAGCTGTATCTTAGTCAGCTGAATTGCTTTGGTCATAGTGTGTTTTTGTCCTCCAAGGCTGATTTGTGCAGGCTGCATTTGAATAACTAATAAAAACCAACACAGTTTTTGACCCTGCTTTAACAACTCTCTTTAGGCCACCCACGAGTGTGAACACTCTTCACGATTTTTCCAAATAGAGTTATTCATAGTCTCTCTGAGCAGTTTTGCCATCACTTATTGATGCATAGCTAATAAACAACTATTTTTTTTTTCTTCTGTGAAAACAAGGAGAGCATATGTATTGTATTCTCAGAGCTACGGTCTTCTGAGCAGGCACTGAAGATGAGGAGCTAATGAGCTAATGAACCGAATGTCATGATGTTAAGTTCATGTCAGTCACCTCCGAAGAGACAAGTGGGTGATAATTGCATAAACTTTGCCGTGCAGGGCTTCTAATTAGAATAATTTCAAAACAAGTCAAAGAAATTATTTGTGTGAATCAGACGCTAGTTATAACTCTATGTGGCTCGCTAAATACTGCTTCAGTACTAATGGGTATTAAGTATTTTCTTTCGTTAATTAAACATAAATGCTTTTACTGTAATTATAATGCATTATCTCTCAGTTAAGTTCTTATCTCTTTCTTCTTTCCATCACTCATTCTTTTTATACTCCTAACTCCAAGCAAAGCAAGGCTTTAAAATGCCTTCTTTTCTTGTCCTCAGTCAGGGTTCAGGGCTCTATGGACATCTATTTCGGCCTTAGAGTAAAAATAAAAAGGTACAACATTCAAAGGTTTGGGTCAATAAGATTTTTTAAGGTTTTTGAAAGAAGTCTCTTGTTCTCGCCATATATTTATTTGATCAAAAGTACAGTCTGAGTTGGCACCGAAGGCCTAATGGGCCCCATGTTCGAGTCCCCCCCTTTTCTCTCTCCCACTTCACTTGTCTAACTACTGTCCTATCAAATAAAAAGGCAAAAACTGCAACAATAAATCTTAATATATATATATATATATATATCTACAGAGTACAAATGCAATTACAATTGAAAAAGTTTTTCATTTTAATATATAGAAATTGTATCCTGTGATGGCAAAACTGGTTCTTTTAGATTAATTTACTATGTTAGTCAAGGCTGACATACACACACAAAATGTAATTTAGTTTTACATTTACATATTTTAGGTTTTTTTTAGGTGAATCTAAGAATTAACTGGGCTATTTTGCACAATCTTCAATCTTTCCAATTTTTCAATTCTTCACAAAGCCTTACGTTATACAGTGACAGGTTAATTAAATAGAAGTGCTCTATTCAAACAGAATGAAATAATCAAGGACATTCTGTTATGCAGTTCCATAACCATGAATATCATATTTGATAGACTTACTGTTTTAAACCAAATGGAATAAAAGTGACCCAGTCTTCAATTAGGGATTCTATCCTTATGTCACACTTACTGTTATGAGTGTTATATATGTGCACTTTTGATTTATGTTTTGATCCAGATTTTGGCCTGGGAGGGAGTTTTGATCTCTGTAAATTGGGTTTACATATATGCCTAACACATATGGATTTACATATGTGACCCTGGACCACAAACCCAGTCTTAAGTTGCTGGGGTTTATTTGTAGCAATAGCCAAAAATACATTGTATGGGTCAAAATTATTGATTTTTCTTTTATGGCAAAAATCATTAGGAAATTAAGTATGTTCCATGAAGATATATTGTAAAACTTCTACTGTAAATGTATGAGAACTTAATTTTTGATTAGTCATATACATTATTAAGAACATTATTGGAAGACCTTTAAAGGCAATTTTCTCAATATTTAGATTTGTTTGCACCCTCAGATTCCTGATTTTTAAATAGTTGTATCTCGGCCAAATATTGTCCTATTGCCCAGCTTTCATATGATTTATAAATCTCAATTTTGAAAAAATGACCCTTTTGACTGGTTTTGTGATCCAGGGTCACATATATGGGTTTACATATGCCTAATTATTTTATTTACAAATATCAAAGACAGTTAAGTTTTTTTTGCCAATGACATGACCCTCTACAAAGAATTCTTTGTGGTTGATGTGTCAGGTTTTGCTTTCTGCTTTTTCAAAGTCTTTTGTTTAAAGCATTCAGCACGAATGAGTGAACCTTAACGTGTTCGGAATAAAAAAAACATCTGGGCTGACTTTGATGGATAAAGGGATTCGTGTTTACTGTGTTCACAAAATAACTCTCCTGGAAATGCTCTCCTTTCAGAAAAACAACAAAGCCATGGGACGCTGCAATGTACAAACGGCATGCAAAACTGACACCTGTCAAAATACTTGCAAGGAAACAAAAACACCATATGATTTTTTTTTTGTTTGTTTGTTTTTTCAATTAAGCATACTAGTATCTGAATAGCCATTAGCCATGCTTGTTAAGAAATTCTGTGGTTTAGTGGACCTAAATTATGAATGATAATTTAAAACATAAATGTGCATTATAAATATTCAAGTACAGTGTTCGCATGCATGTTAACCTGAGTGCGTTTGCATGGCGCCAAGACACTCTTAAATGTTGTGTGTATGCGTGTGTGTGACAGAGACTGACAAGAACAGAGAGAGCAAGAGTGGGCCATGAGGAGAAACAATGATGAGAAGAATAGAGGCCGAATGTTGGAATTGCCATGCCTGTATGTCTTCTCCCTCTCTTTCTTATTTCTTTTCAAGTCTTTTTTTCTGATGCTGTGCCTCTGTTCATGCTGGCAGCTGCTCAGAATGTGTCCTCCAGCTCCTACGCCCAGCCACACACACAGACACACCAATACCTCATTCTGTGCACCGCTGATGTGCTTTCATGCACACACTCTCCAGGTAACCTGTCAACACCACCTTTTTAACTGCCACACGTGCACACATACTTTCACACACACCCCCGCACAGAATGTGGCCTCTCTCTGCTAATTTGTTTATCGTGATAGTTTGAGAGATATCAACAAGGCCACAGTTTGAAATCTATACAGCTGATACCTTGGCAATGTGTGTGCTTTGATGAATTTGATTGTGAGTATTAAATTACAACTGTCTGAAGTATTTTCAAAGGGCACCTATTATGCTGCTTTTTACAAGATGTAATATTGGTCTTGGGTGTCCCCAGAATGTGTCTGTGAATGTTCAGCTCAGAATACCTCAGGTTATTTATTGTAACATCTGGAAAATGTCATTTTTGGGGCGTGTCTAAAAAAAAGAGCTGTTTTGGTGTGTATCACTTTAAATGCAAATGACCTGCATATTCCCACACCGCCTTTAGAAGAGGGCATAGCGCATACATCTCTGCTATGCATACCTACAGCAATAAACAGTCGGTAGAAGCAACAGGACTGAGAGCAAGAGAACCAGTGTTTCAAAATCCATACATTTGGCAAGCCAAACACACTGAAAGTGGGACGAAATAGCATGATGTTCATGATGACTAGTATGCTTAATTGAAAATGTTAGCTTAGCACTATAATGACAAGACATTCACAAGGCAGTCTGGAGTGAAATTATTTGCCCAGACATAAACATATTTCGGTAGATTTTGAGGCTCATTACCTTGAAAAATAAAAGTAATCCACTGCATCTTCAGTGGCTCAGATGTTGTGAGAAAATGAAGACTCTTATGTTCAGTCTTACATCCAATCACAGAACAGCAGGATTGCTTATGAGACATTGTTGACGTTACAGCTGCTCAAGTGCTGAAAAAAATGGAGGACAGTGTACAACCAAAGACAACTCGCTGAGGGCGGAAACTATAGCAATGCCAGACTTCAGTCAGCAATCATGGTCGGGGCCTAAACAATGTGATGTCACATTGTTTAGAGAATCAAAAACGGCATGCCTAGTGAGACTAATTTGGTTTAATGGGGATTAAAAATAAGGAGTGGGTAGATTTTTTTCATTGTAGGGTGGTTGTGTTCACACGCAGTGTCCAAACACCATGTAAAAGTGGATTTTGCATAATAGGTGCGATTTTAAATTTCAAAGTTTTAGGTGGAACTATATAAAACTATATATATGCAGTTCTCTCTGGTCTTTGAATCTGATTGGCTGAAAGCCTTTTCTAGTGGTTTGATATTCTGGTAATAACAGAACTCTAACTGTTTCTCGTTTCTTGAAATGTACTTTTAAGAGTTTTTTAGGTTAGAATATAGTTGTTTATACTTCAAATATGCAGTTTGCTAATAAGGATAATGTCTGTTTGAAAATTTGCTTCAATGTTTTCGGAGATGTGAGCTCCAGGGTGTCAGCAGCCGTTCAGTGATCATGAACATGCAAGAACGGCCAGATCTTCTGGAATCTTCCACTGACTCTGATGTCTCTATAGTGGTTAAACATAAGATATAATTCGTTTTGGGTAAATCTAACACACAATCTTTGGTCTCATTAATCTGTTATTTGTTCCAGAGCAAATAGTTTTGGCAAAATCTCATGATGTTTTATTTTATTTAACTATACCCGTTCTTGTTTTAGGACAACTTTGATTAACTTTTTTTGATCCACTTCAAATGTTGACTACTGTAGCAGAGACCAAATCTGCCGCACAAACACGCGTCTATCATGTGTTGCGTGCTCTCATGTGTGGTTTCAGTAACTTACAGTGACTGAGAAATGAGCTGCACGTCATCTGAAAGTTTTATATCCAGTCTCCACTGGAGCCTTTCCCGTCAGTTTTTTGTTCTGTGCACGACTCAAATGCTCTGCTCTTCACCCAAATATAAAAGCTGCTGTCAAGTAATGAAGGTCTGATGAATGAACTCGTGGCTCGATTGGACTCTTGTTTGTATCAGAAAGTGATAAGTCTTTCAGTTTTATGGACGTCGCCATCTTTGATATTACTTTGGTCACTGCTGCTATGGTTACTAGTAAGGAATACTGGCTTGACTCCCATTTCATGTTCATACAAACAGTATTTGAGACACTTCTGTAAGCTGTTGTGTGAATGGGACATTTCGAGACTCAAGTAAATGCGATTGTCGATCCCAAAAACTGACAGTGAGAACATAACCTAATAGTAGTATTTAATAATAGTATTTAATATTGAGAAACAGTGTGTGTGTTCCTGATGGTGACTGTAGTTACATTAATCCACCATTAGATGGTGACAAGATGCTGTGTGAGTAAAGACTTTTATATTGAAAGAGACCAAAACAGGGTTGTAAACAGTGTTGCCAAGTCTGCGGTTTTCCCGTAGAATTGGGCTACTTTAACACTGTTGCCATGGGTTGTTTTTGATGCCCCCGGGTTGAAGCAACCCCAGTAACGTCATATTTAGCCCCTGAAATGCAAATTTGCCAGGGGAACCCCAACAAAAAACTATTTTTATTCCCCGGAATGCGATTGGGCTAGTTTTGGGTAGCAACTGGTCACACTGTGTTGTGGAAACCTGGCAACCCTGGTAGTAAACAAGGAAGTTATTTTTATTTTCAAAAGCACCTTGTAAGACACAGCCAACAAATGCATTCAGCAGTGCTGTCATCAGAAATCATCCTTAACAGATGAAGGGATATTACGACAAAGATATCGATATTTTCTCAGTGGACATTCAAACTCATGTTTTGCTAAATATTAGATTGAGATGAGGAATGAATGCTATATCAGATGCAGGTAATCACACTCACTCAGTCCATCTCTCTTTCTCATAATATTCTACTCTGCATAATACAGTGAGCTTTAAAGACTATAAAACAAAATATAGTATAGTACATTTTTTTAGATCTCTTTCTTCCAATGGATAATTTATGTAATTTATGATTGTTGTGGGTGTGAGTGTGTGTTTGGAGCTAAAGGACAGTGTATGTGTGAAGAATCTAAAGTGGTGTATGAGCTTGGAAGTAATTGGTCCCAGGGGAGGCAGGCACCTTTTCCTTTTGTGTATGTCCTCTACCTTTATTCGTCCTCGATTGTAGTAATTTAACACTGCCTGTTTAAACTGATGCATATCTTAGGCAACTTTTGGGATGTCTGCATATGTATACACACTTATCTATGCAGATGCCACACACATACTCTGTGTGTGATTACATATTCTGTTGAGAGAAGACAGACTATTTTCTGAGCTGTTTATCATTCATAACCTTGTCCTCAAAAGAACGTCTATCTCAATCCTGTGTGTATGTGTGTGTTTTAAGAATATCCTGATAAAACCACAACTGGGTTGGATAGTGGAGAGCCTTTGAGTTGAGTAGGCAACTTGTCGGTGTGGAAATAAAAACTATACCTCCATTTGCTGAGAGCAGCTGTTCTTTTTAATTGCATTTGTTTCCTGATGCATGAAGGATTCCCTGTCCATTCATTGACTACGGGCTATTTGTAAGTTTGATTTCATTAAATGTTGCTTTCATTAAATTGTTCTTTATTATTTGTTTGTTTATATTTTGAGTTATTTGTTGGCTCTAGCAAACACTTTCTGTTTAAAAATGTCACAATTAAAATGATCCCCTAAATGTCAAGGGGCTCAATCATGGGCTTTTATTAGAAATATGCCAAGTCATTGATGCTGCTGTCCAAATAAATTTGCAGCGACAGAGTCGACAATTAACCATTTATGGCACAGCAACTCTCAATCATTTTAAATCATTTTTTGCTATTTTTCCAGTTAGGAAACCCACATTTCCTATTTTTCCATAACTGATAGCATATGCTAGTTTGTAACCAGATCAGTTTTAATTTCACTGTCATAATCTGCTGTATTAATATCACCTTCAACTCCTCCATAAACGTACCTAGTATGTTCTCACTGCTTTAAACACCAAACCAAGACGCAATTAAGTATGTGTGTGTTGCAGATGTTATATCAGGTTAGAAAATCTCTGCTGTTTTTTTCTTGCTCGCCAGGAGCTGTTTGTACTTCCCAAGGGTAATAACAGATAAATGTCTCCTTCATAAACTTGTAGAGAGATTGAGACCTGGCCCCTACCCTGCAAGTTCCCCAATAAACCTTGATCAAATTCATGCTTGTTTTTTGGCAATCAAATCGCCAGCCAGGCTTGTGTTAATCGTATTGACCTTTGGATAATGTCATTGCTATTGAACACTATGAAAAGGTCCCCAAATCAAATCTCAGAAGAGCTGAGCAAATAGGAATGAGAGGAAAAAGATCCAAAGAGGCTTTTCACACCACCGTGCGTTTACTGGCATTGTAAATGCCTAGTATATTGTGTTCGATATACTCTATGAGAAATAATAATTCTAAACTTCAATAAAGCAGAAGCCCATATGCCACAAAAATGCCTGTTGGCATTTCTCCTACATGTATCACACATCTAAACTGAGAGCGAGTGAGCGACACAATGTGAAAACGAAAACATTTTTGTTAAAAGTAATAGGCTGTTGACTACATGTCAAAAGTTTTCAGTGTTTCAGTTAAAAAGGATGTTCAAGTTTTGTCCTTGCAGCGTAGACACCTTGTTAAAGTTTGTTTATGAAAAGAGTAAATATTCACCATGAACATTCACCACAAATAAGACTTTAATTACATAAATGCATTCATGGACCTATTCACATAAGAAATGAAATGTTGTCAGACCACAGAACAATGTGCGGGTTTATTTATTTTTCTTCATTTAGTGCAACAACAAGAAATAAGATGTACGGTGCGTTCTATTCTCATTTCTATACCCTAATCACTTCGAAGGGTTTATTATCCAGAGTGAGAGCTTTGAAGAGATGAAGAGTATAGGGGAGCAGTAAACTGTTCTTTGGAACGCACTTCTGCGTCATCTTGCTGAGCCAATTAAGGAGGTGCCAGCATCTTAACCTGCAAAACATGGGAGCGAAGTGTACAGCAGTTGTGCCCTTCAAAATCTTCCATTCCAATGTGCCCTTTAAAGTGTACAGTTTTGAGCACTTCAGTTTGGAACAACCTATCAATATGGTGGTCATGATTGTTCTCACTCTGGAGTGTCTATCGGAGGCAGATTTATCCTGTTTGAAACACAGTTGTAATCTTGAGTCATGTGTCTTCAACCATGAGTTATTAATTACTCACCTTCATGTCAAGACCTTTGTTCATCTCCAAAACACAAATTAAGATATTTTTGAAAAAAAAAAAAAAAAAAAAGAATGACTGTATTCAACAATAAAGGCATGGTGGTGTTACCAATTAGTAATTCACTTTAGTAATTTGAATCCTTTGATCTGTTTACCCAAAAGATGCATTTAGTGTTTACTGACCCTTTTCACAGGTTAAATTATGCCAGAAGGTCATTTGGAAGTGAGTGTCTTCATGTGTGCTGAATGAGTAATTCACTCAACTGATTAGCTGAACATATAAATACTTACAGTTGAGGTCATAAGTTTACATCCCCCTTTCAGATTCATTATAAATTTGATTTATTTTACCAAAATAAGAGCGATCATGCAAAATGCATGTTATTGTTTATTTAGTACTGACCAGAATAAGATATTTCACATAAAGATGTTTACATATAGTCCACAAGAGAAAATAATAGTTGAATTTGACCCGGGTTCAAACGGGTTTACATACGCTTGATTCTTAATACTGTGTTGTTACCTGAATGATCCACAGCTGTGTTGTTTTGTTTAGTGATAGTTGTTCATGAGTCCCTTGTTTGTCCTGAACAGTTAAACTGTCTGCTGTTCTTCAGAAAAATCATTCAGGACCCACAGATTCTTTGGTTTCCCATCAGTTTTGTGGATTTGAATCCTTTCCAACAATGACTGTATGATTCTGAGATCCATCTTTTCACACTGAGGACAACTGAGGGACTCATATGCAACTATTACAGAAGGTTCAAATGCTCACTGATGCTCCAAAAGAAAAAACATGCATTAAGAACCAGGGGTTACAACTTTTGAACAGAATGGAGATGTGTACATTTTTCTTATTTTGCCTAAATATCGTATTTTTTCATTTAGTACTGCACTTCATGGCTACAGAAGATACTTACATGTTTCCCAGAAGACAAAATAAGTTCAATTTACCCTGATCTCCAAATTCAAGAAGTTTTCACCCATGGCTCTTAATAAATAGGCTCAGTGTCCAACTGCACTAGAGTTAAACAGCTGAGTTTTACACAGACCTGGAGATCAGCTGAATGGATTTGAAAACGGTAAAACTCAACTGTTTAACTCCAGGGGAGTTGGAAAATGAGCCCATTTTCAAAAAAAAGTGTTCCTTTGACGTTTGAGTCGGGTCATTTTTATTAATTCAGCTATTATTTTCTATTGTGGACTATATTTAAACATCTTTCATATGAAAAATATCTTATTCAGGTCAATACTAAATAAACAATAACATGAATTTTGTATGATCCCTCTTATTTTGGTAAAATGATTAATATTTTTAATGATTCTGAAAGGGGGGTGTAAATTTTTGACCTCAACTGAATATAGATTATATACTTTTTTTAGTTTACTTGCTGCTGTTGTCTTGGTTTCTGACTTATCCTTCTTTTACTTTTTGTTTTGGGTTACAGTGTGTTTGACTTTCTTATTCTTCTCTATAGTTCATGGTGGGTGGTAATTTGAATAGTTTGGTATTTTGCAATTCACTGTGCTTTTTTTCCCACTCTTCTTTCCATTATAAGTAGTCCTTTAGTCTAACACAGTTTTTATGATGGTTAATTTTTTCCTACACAGCAGCAGAGAGTAAGTTGCTGTTGTTAATTAATTCTTGTGTGATTAAGCTGCTCAGCAGAAGATTAATGGATGGATGATCGCTTGTCCTCAGAGGGTGCATAAGCTATCAGCATTCTTGTACAGAACAATAGCACGTAAAAGAAACCAAACAATCTGCAAACTAAGATAACTCAATAAGTTAAATAACCCAGTAACTAAGTCCAATACAGTACATATTAATCTCTTCCTCTCTCTTACGCTTTCTATCCTTGAGTAAAATTCATGCATATTCTATGTTCTATAGTATTCATCTCTCCCTCTATTTTTCTTCCTCCTCCACTTATTTTCCTCCTACATTTCCCCTTTCCTCATCATTCTTTGTCCTCACAACTCCACCTCTCTTTTTTAATTGTTTCCTCTCCCACTTCCTCTCTCGCTCTCTGTAGTTTTGAGAGCATACAGTAAAGTTAAATTAAGAAGTCAATTATAGCTCTTTGCCATGTGGCGGTCAGACAAAAAAAATGAGCAGTTAATTATGATTAATTATGTGTAATACAAAGCATAATGTAGTCAGATACATTGTAGGCGAAAGAGAATAAAAGAACAGAGAAGGACTGACGCAAATCGGGACATTTTTCTGTTTCTGACAGTAACGGTGAAGATAATACTTTCCTCTGTCTCCCGCTGATTTAATGGGCTTTAATTCTTCTCTCATACAGTTTTCTGAAGCAACGACAGTGTTGATGGAGTGATATGATGCTGTGAAAAGAAAATAGTATGTCTGTTCTGTGAATGATAGAGATTTAAAGGTACACATTAGTTGGAAATATTAAACCCCCAAAGAAATGAGTAGTTCTTTTAAACAGTCAGTTAAACTGCATACTGTACACATATCTGAGAAGAAGAGTCATATCAGGGGCCAAATATATGTCATATTAGCCAGCAAAACACAATCAAAAAATTACTGAGTGCACCCTATAGGACATGGGTATCCAATCCTGTTCTTGGAGGGCCACTGTCCTGCGAGTTTATTTCCAACCCCAGTTAAACACACCAGAAACAGCTAATAAAGGACTTATGAATTTGTAGGAATTAAGTTGACTTTCCACTGTCTCTGATATTTGGATACGATTGTCGCATTTTTCCCCCTAGTGGCAGTCGCACAGAACTTTTTTTTTTAAACTGGTCATGCAGCAACCATTACCTCGGCTTTTTAAACCATAGTAAAATTATGGTTTTAAAATTAAGATTTTAATGAATATAAAGACTGTATGAATATATCGAAACAAAACAAAATTACCCCAAAATAAAAACAAAGTCAAATCATCATAAATAATGATTTAAAATTTATAAAATACTAATTTCTGCCATAATTATTCTAAAGCACCATTTTACAGAAATAGTGATTAAAGAATAATGTTAAAGTGAAAAAGTATTGGTAATTCTAACCTTACGCTCATAGTTTTTAACAGAATACATCACATCCGGTCAGGCTGCCGCATACGGTCTAGCTGCAGAAGTTCAAATATTTTAACGCATCTGAAGCTCAAATCAGATCCAAAATTTCCGCATATGCATATGATTGGAACTCCATGCAGCTCCATTGGAAATGAATGACTTCCGGTCTATCGCTTGTTACTTGTCGCTTGTCGTAGATAGTGGAAAGGCGGCTTTTACTGTAGCCACCTCGTAAAATACATATGAATTGGTTGTGAGATAGCGTTGGAAGACAGTCCCACACAGGGCTGTACTCTGCAGGACAGTGGCCCTCATATAGGAGGTGAAAGTTATAGAGAAACAAAGAGAAGCAAGATGCAATGATGAAAACTGTGAGAGGAATTTGAGAGAGAGAAAGGAATAGGGCATCAGAAAGCGAAATAATAGGGAGAAGGTCATGATAGCAGAAGAACTGATAATATTCAGACGACAAAATGAAATTCTGGAGTTAATTGCAAAAGAGAGAGTTGCATATAAATTATTTAAAGGTGCCTGCACCTGTGTGCAATATAAATATGCCCCATATATGTGGGATTTAAATAAAATGCCTAATAAGGCCTACTACTGTAAGTGAGATAGTATTTACCCTCAAGAACTCTGTGTGTACAGGAATTGTGTGTGTGCTTAAATGCAATTTTGCTTATACTGTAGTTCTATGCAATTCCCCTTACAGAATATGCAAGATGTTTACCTATTTTTAATAATTAAAATTGTATTTATTTTTTATTTAGTTCCCTGAAAAAGCTATTAGGCACATCTGTTATTTACATAATTCATCAGACAAATCACTCTCATAATTGTGATAATTTATTTATTTATATTTATTTAATTTAAATAGATTCTGTTAAAATAGAATGCTTCTGTGTAAAATTTTGACAGAATTGTATGCATTTGTGTGGTCATTCCAACATTTCTCATGAAAGACAAGTTAATTGTCATTCCCTTGTAGATTACGCTCCAACATTAATAGGATTGTGTCTGCATTTGCATCTTATATATTGCTGCTATAGCCAGTGTTGCCAAGTCCACAGGTTGAAGCGATCCCAATAACGTAATATTTAGCTCCTGGAATGCTAATTTTACCAGGAGAACCCCGCCAAAAACGTGTATTTTACCCCCTGGAAAGCGATTTTAATGGGGGACCCCCCTCAAAATGCTTTTGGGCTACTTTAGAGCTAGTTTTGAGTAGCAATTGGACAGGTTTTTTTTGTGAAAACCTGGCAACCCTTGCTATAGCACGTGTTGTCTTCTTATATAGTTGTCTCTGCATGGGTTCCACATGGCTTTCACTTGACACTCATTAAGGATTTATTCCACTCGTAGACACCTGCAGATGCACTGCATGTAATTTAATTTTACCTGAAAAATTCTCAGTGCAGGATGCTGAGTATTTGAGGACAAGCTAGTGAAAGTTTGGCTGGGACTGGCAGATTGCAGATTTAGTACTGCTCACAGCAATAGCACAACATAATAGGGTCCCTCAGAGCATCCAACACACACAAACACACATCATTATGACATATGCATATGCTGAAACACACACACACTGGCCATAATAGAGACAGAGATAAGAGTTTCTTTGACTGACTCAGGAGGGAAACCACATAGAGCAGAATTTATCAACTGTGTAATTGATCTATTGCTTGCTTTCACACATTCTCTCCACTCTCTCTCTTTGGATATGTGTATATGCCTGCTATGCCACTGATGATACTCTGTGTTTCTTTTATACATCTTTCATTTTATGAGTGCTTATGAAAGATTCATTAAAGCCATAAAGAATATATTTTTCAGCAGCACAGTAAAGAACATATAGATACTTTCTGGTTTGTTTTTCAGAGGCTGAGAAACTGAAAAGTATGGTGGTGAATACTGCATTTGCAACCACTTCTCTGACTGATTTCAGAGAAAGAATCATGGAAATCCTTTATTAAAACTAATTATAGTTTCATAATTGTATAATCATAAAATGGATAATAGATAATCAAGCCTTCCTAGACAAATTTGGTGTCCAGCTCCAGCTGCTCATTGCAACTACCCTATATATCTAATTACAACTATACATCACATCTATTCTATATATCACATCATATTTATGTTGTACTGTACACTATATATTCACTAAGCATCACCCTGTACATCTCATCATATTTATCCAATAGACCTTGGCTATATACATTATAAATCACATATCTATATATCACATCTATATATACAACACATCTATATATCTCATCATATCTATCCTATACATGTCATCATATATACAGTACTTGCATACAGTAAATGTATACATCACATCATATCTACATTAGAAGTGTCATATATAACCCAACACATTTCATCTTTCATTATACATTATATACATTGCATCATATCTACCCAATACATCTCATCATATATACACTACACATCACTTTATATCTACCCTATACATCTCATTATAAATAAACTATGCAAAATGTTCACATTGCACATCTCATTATGTCTACATCTGCCTCTCGTTTCACTTTCACCCCAGTCCTGTACTCTTCCCCATTCTACACTATAAATAATCAAATCATATTCGGATGAATAATTAAAGGCACACTGAATTATTAAAATGGTGTGTGGCCAGCATTTTTTTTCTCAGACACCTATTGACCTGTAATATTAAATTTTACCATGTGTTTTTATGAAGTGCTCTCAGCTGTACAATACAAAGAAAAGAGAGGTCTCGCAAAAAAAATCTTGATCTTTGCTTTTTTATTGTTAGCTACCATGCTGAAACTTCATCTATTTTTGCATGTGCCATTGTGGGCATTTGTTTGGATTAGTTGGATTGTCTGCAATTTTTACCTATTTAAATCATTTGCAAACAACATACCTGGCTTTTTTGTTGCTGTTACTGTGGTAACCCAACTGTAGACCAACTGTAATTACAAAAGATACATGTTGTCGCCTGGATTTTAAATATGTCTGATTAATTTCTTGGAGTATGGGCAAGAAAACACACACATACACACTAGCCTCTTACTCAAGATTAAGAGTGTTAATAGAAGTGTAAAGGCCTCTCTTCTTGACCCCAGTAAACGCGGAGTGGTGTAATCAGGACTCTGTAAATTATACACGGGAGACAGGTTTGATTACGTAAAGCTTATTACTCTTTCTCTCTCTTAGTTTCTTTCTCTCTGCATTTTGTCCATCTATATTCATTTTAGCTAACGTCTGGCTTACTTGATTTTAAAGTCTCAATCAAATTAAATATTTGTGATATCAAGCATACAGTTGAGGTCAAAAGTTTGCATCCCTTTTTCAGAATCATTAAAAATGTTAATTATTTTACCAAAATAAGAGGGATCCTACAAAACACGTTATTGTTTATTAAGTACTGACCTGAATAAGATATTTCACATAAAACATATTTGCATACAATCTACAAGAGAAAATAATAGTTGAATTTATATAAATGACCCGGTTCAAAAGTTTACATTCCCTTGATTCTCAAATATTGTGTTGTTACCTGAATGATCCACAGCTGTGCTTTTTTTTTTTTTTTTTTTTTTTTTTTTAGTGATAGATGTTCATGAGTCCCTTGTTTGTCCTGAACAGTTAAGCTGCCTGCTGTTCTTCAGAAAAATCCTTCAGGTCCCACAAATTCTTTGGCTTTCCAGTATTTTTGTGTGTTTGAATCCTTTCCGACAATGACTGTATGATTTTGAGATCCATCTTTTCACACTAAGGACAACTGAGGGACTCACACGCAACTATTACAGAAGGTTCAAACACTCACTGATGCTCCAGAAGGAAACACGATGCATAAGAGCCGGGAGGTGAAAACTTTTTGAATTTGAAGATCAGGGTAAATGTAACTTATTTTGTATTTTGGGAACCTTGTATATAATCTTCTATAGCCTCAGAAGGGCAGCACTAAATGAAAAAAAAATATGATATTTAGGCAAAATAAGAAAAATGTATACATGTCCATTCTGTTCAAAAGCTTTTAATGCATGGTTTTCCTTCTGGATCATCAGTGAGCGTTTGAACCTTCTGTGATAGTTACATATGAGTCCCTCAGTTGTCCTCAGTGTGAAAAGATGGATCTCAAAATCATACAGTCATTGTTCGAAGAGTTCCAATACACAAAAATGCTGGAAAGCCAAAGAATTTGTGGGACCTGAAGGATTTTTCTGAAGAACAATGGACAGTTTAACTGAACAACTATTACTAAACAAAAAACACAGCTGTGGATCATTCAGGTAAGAACACAGTATTAAGAATCAAGGGGATGTAAACTTTTGAACTGGGTCATTTTTATAAATTAAATTATTTTCTCTTGTAGACTATATGTAAACATCTTTTATGTAAAATATCTTATTCAGGTAAATACTAAATAAACATAACATTTTTAATGATTCTGAAAGGGGTGTTTAAACTTTTGACATCAACTGTATGCTAATCATTCCATTAAAGGCCAAGAGGTTGCATATACATTTGCATATTACCATAGAAAACATATGCGAAGAAAGGTATATTCTCATGTGTACTGATTATGAAAATCATTCTAGAATATTTGATATAGCTTGTGTATTTTCATGCTCAGAATATAGCAGCGTTATCTAAGCAACATTCTTGTTAGTCTTTGTACTCATTCCAATTAATATTTAATGTAAGGTTTAATTAATGCTTTTATTTGAGAATTTAACGTTTTGCATTTGACATTCGTAATTACTGATTGTTATTTTTGTTTGATTGGTAAATGTGTTTGATGAGATTAAATAATTCAACATGCTATGCAGAGTAACATGAGACTGAACACTCATGAACACTCTTTTACATTCAAACAACAACTGACATGTTTGTTTCGATGACATTGTTTCGATGAATATTTCACACAAGAATCGTGATTGACTGAATGTCCTGATTGGGAGGTTATTTTCATGCCATTTTGTCTTCACATTGTGAATCATGGTGTGTGATAACAGTAGGGATGTGCTGCCAGGAAGTTCACTAATTATTACTTGATTATCATAAAACAATGAAAAGACACTATTACAATAAAAGACACATATTATAGAAATTATATTATGCTATTTACCTTGGTTAACTGCATAGTAAATGGTTTTCCACATGACTTTACCTTTTGACCTGGAAACTGTATAAGAATCAAAACGGAACTTGAAGAGGAGACTTTGCCACCTCATTTCAGTCCAAAACATGCCATTTATGAATACACATTCCTACATTCATATATACACAGAAGTACATTCATTGCTATACACTTTCACATGTTGACAGACTCTAAAATGATTGTGACATTTGAAAATGTCACCCACAATGATGCTCACAAAGGTAACCACAGACATCAAAATGGGATGGGACTTATTTTATCTTAAATGGGAAGAAACAGGAAAATTGCGCTGCTTTTATGACTAAAGTGGCCCAATTTACCTGAATCTGCCTTATTCATAACATGAAGTCAGTGCTGGTCCTCACTCAGCTAGTGTGGAGATACACACACAGAAACACACATATAACTAGAAACAGCAATTTTGAGGGCAATGCAATGATCAGATGTGGGTGTTTTAACTCCTAGAGGAATTAAACTACTAGATATGGCCAACCCACGGAATGGCAGCTAACACACACACACACACACACACACACACACACACACACACACACAAGAGGCTTACATTTTAATTTACTGATAAAATTGAAAACGAGTGTCTCACCTTTTCATAACTATGACAAGCTTTGTTCTAATTTATTATGATGCCAGTCTTCTACTTGGCTCTGTACAGGGACTTCATTAATTTTGCATGTTCCTGTTTTGTGTTTTTGTCAGTTTCCCACCTTTTCTGAGTCAGTTAGATTTGGTAGCTAAGCACTTGTGGGAGATCAAAGGGGCCAACTGGTACTAATTATTTTGCTTCAGAAATGTACCACGACTTATCCCACTCTTGCTCACTTTTTCTCCTGCGCAGGGCAAATTATGAATGATTCAAGCTCTCATTTGTCATGTGGAGACCTGTGTCACGCCACTTGGGGGTGGATTGTCGCCTTGAATTCTGCAAGGGGAATTAACACAGTCGGTTGTCTCTGGGGTCAGTCTATCCTGCTTTTTCTTAAACCTTTTTCAAGGGCCCTACGTGCTTTTCTTGTTCTTATACATAATAGTATTAGGCTTGACTTTTATTCAACAGTATTAGGGTTTTTTCCAATTCAAACGAGCTGATTTTCAATCTAGAAAGGGATTTTAAAGGTGCTGTCACTGCTCAAGATGTGGAATAGGCAAGCATCACTTTAATCTGTCATTTTGATGTTAAGTCCTACTTCAGTACTGAATGTTGCATTTGATGACTGTCTATCTCTGAGAAGGTTTCAATTCAGCCAGGTTATCGTAAGTCAATTAATGAATCCACTAAGTTGACATGAGACAAACAGAATCTGTTCTAATCTTCTAACACAGACTCCCAGAACAGGCTGTGTTGATTTGCAAGGTTATTATTGGTATATTTTTGTATTATGTACATTTATGTGTGGACAATTCAAACTATTAAAAACATAGCCATATGTATTCTATTAATAAAATTGAAACTTTTTTTTTTATTTGAGTTTGAAATTTGAAAATGGTTTATATGGCATTGAAGAGCTTGTATCGTACAATTCTGACTTTTTTATCGCAATTGCGAGTTTATATCACACAATTCTGACTTTATATAAAAAAAACTCACATTTGCAAGATATAAACTCAGTTCTGAGAAATAAGTCACAATTGCAAGATATAAACCCGCAATTGCAAGTAAAAAGTAAGAATTTGTTTGTTTCAAACTCGCATTTGCAAGAAAAAAATTTAGTTTTTATCTCACAATTCTGCCTTTATTTATTTATTGTGAGATAAAAACTCGACCTTTTTCTCTTTATATCTTTATAGCAATTCTAAGAAAAAAGTCAGAATTCTGAGTTTATATCTCGCAATTCTGACTTTATAAAAAAAGTCACAATTGCAAGATATAAACTCACAATTCTGAGAAACAAGTCACTTTATATCTCAGAACTGCAACTTTATTTCTCAAATTTAAGAGTTTTTTTTTTTTTTTTTAATCTTAATTCTGAGAAAAAAGCCAGAAATGCAAGTTTGTATCACGCAGTTCTGAGAAAAAAAGTCAAACTGTGAGATGTAAACTCACAATTGCAAGAAAAAAAAAGTCAGAATTGTGAGATAAAAAGTTTTTATACAGTGGCGGAAACTGGCTTTCTTACGAACCCTTGTGAGACTGGTCATCATTTACTCAACTTCATGTTGTCCCAAACCTGTATGATTTAATTTCTTCAGCAGAATGCAAAAGAGAATTTTTTATACTTATCGTTTAAAATCTGTCATACGGTGAAAGTCAGTGGGGTCCAAAATAACATTTGACCCAACTGATTTTCAATGTATGGCTTAAAAAAACATACTACTATCCCTTTAAGGCTTGCTGAATCTCTGTGAGACTTTTTTTTTCACCCATAAATGGATGCAGACAGTGAATGCAACGCCGTCTAAAAGTAATGCATAGCTAATGAGCATACTGAAATCTTTAGCTTTCTTGTAAACCATACCAGCACTACAGAGCCTCCTATCCAACATCTTAATTTAACAGCCTAGTTAACAGTTTAGCTATGAAAATGCAAAAACATACAGCAAAACATTCCACCTGATGTAAAATGAACTTCTGACCCATGTATAAGCATGAAACATCAATAAGCATGCAAAGATTGCTTCGTAAGCTGTTATTTTATAGCTTACAAAGCTTCTTTTTCTAACAACAGGGGAATTTCCCTTCACACCGTTTTGCTTATCTGGATCTTTAGCCATATTTGTGCTGTGAGGGTGTTGCATAAATGCAATTTCTGTTTGGTGTATTATCATAGACATTATTCATCTGGTCACACAGAGCCAGGAATTTTAAATGGCTTTAATGACTCTTGCAAATATTTTCAACATAATTAGTTTAGATATACAATTGCTGTTGAAGAAGATTGGCTTGCGCTTTACCTCATTATGAAACAAATCTACTAAACAATTTATGTAAAAGCACTATTCATGTCTCACTATCACATGGCATAAACACACAACAGCAACCTGCCGAAAAGACACAAGACTTTACTGAAAGCCTCTAGCCAGAGCCAGATGACGCATCCACATAAAACACACAAATGTGATAATCAGCCAGTACCAACAGCCTGCCGCTCAGATAGATCCATATAGCATTTGGTGCCACATAAAGGAAAGTGTTCAGCTTTTGAAACACTGATTAAAAAACAAAAAACAAAAAAAAGTTAAAATGATGGCATGCACATTCCAAATATTAATATCACAGCAGCAGTGTATTGTTGCAAAGTAATTAGGTTTATCTGTGCAGGAAAATGTGGCATCCCACATGTGCAGTTTTGTCCTGATGTCTGACTCATTGAAGATTCATAAATCCAAGAGTTGTTTAATTGTAATTCAGCTATTCAAATTGACAGCAGATGTACAAAACATGACACATCATTCTGGCTTCGGTTTCTTTCTTTCTTTCTTTCTTTCCTTCTTTTTCTTTGTTCCTTTCTTTCATTTTCTATCCTTAATTGCAGTTGCTTACTCAAAAAGTTTTACTCAAAAAACTTTACTTAGTATTTTAAAACTGGTAACTTCAGCCTTTGATATTGATTTGTCGATAGCTGTGGGTTTTTGTTGTTGTTGTTGTTGTTGTAGTTTTATGAGTCTCTTCTGCTCACCAAGCCTGCATTTATTTGATCCAAAATAAAGCAGTAATGTTGTGAAATATATTTATTATTTAAAATAACTGCTTTCTATTGTAATATATTTTAAAATGTAATTTATTCCTGTGATCAAAGCTGAATTTTCAGCATCATTACTCCAGTCTTCAGTGTCACATGATCCTACAGAAATCATTCTAATATGCTGATGTTTTTTGAGCAGCAAATCAGAATGTTAGAATGATTTCTGAAGCATCATGTGACTGGAGTAATGATGCTAAAATGCAGCTTTGAACACAGGAATAAATTACATTTTAAAATATATGCAAATAGAAAACAGTTATTTTAAATAGTAACATTATAAAAAAAAAAAAAAAAATGTACTGTTTTTGCTGTACTTTGGATCAAATAAATGCAGGCTTGGTAAAGAGACTTTTTCATTAAAACTCTTACTGTTCAAAAACTTTTGACTGGTAGTGTATAGGCTAATTTAATGTAATGTAAGGGAGTAATGAAATACAGGCCAAAGATATTTTTGTTTTGCAGTTTTGTGCATTTCTAATAATAAATGTGTTAATAGACTAAATACCATAAAGCTATTATAATTAGTAAAGCCATTATTAAGCCTCTGCTATTGTCAACTCAATATACTATATATATATATATATATATATATATATATATGGAGAAGCATCCGGCCCCCAGGTGTGTCCAGGTAATCAAATCTGGTCCCCTTTTGAAAAAGGTTTGGACACCCCTGCTATAAGGCAATAAATGATTTCCATATATGTACGTTCTCTGTAAATGAAGATAAATTTTAAATACATATATACTGTAAATTCCTTGTAGTAAAATGTGTACATATGTTAATAATATTGTCACCTTAGAATTACAAGGTTCTATCTGCATTCTGAGCACTTTTAAGATATTGAGCTTCAAAGTTTTTGCATGCCATAGACTTCTGTAGATAGAACCATTTTTGTTTTCTAAAAAAAAAGGCCCAAAATGTACACAGTTTACAAAAGAAACATCACATAATGTAAATAAGTTGTTAACGAATAAGAATGTGTAAATAATTAAATTTGAACAAAAATGTCAGATAGAACCTTATAATTCTAAGGCGACGATATGGATATGGTGATTTTTATATGGTATCATTTATAGCAACCTATATGTCAGCAATATGTTTTATTTATATACGCAAGTTTTTTAGAACAACATATGCACAAATCTGTATGTTTATATGCAATTTAGTAATATATATCATTAAAATATTGTCTATATTTATAACTGCCTTACATACTGTATAAAAGGTAAATATATTTGATAACTTCTGAATTCTGAACCATGCATTGACAGGTTTCAGAATGGATATATATGTAGTATATAAAATATATATGTCTAAAAATGTATCACACATACATATACATATTTGTATAAGCTAGATATATGTATTATGAAATTGTTCCAATTTTTAATAGGTTTCATAGATGTTTTTTACTTTAAATGGAAATATATGTATTATATGGAAAGTACATATATTACATCTGCATATGCGCCAGGAGCTTTGAACATGAAAGTCTTGTTGTCACTTGTTGAAATGCTTTGAAATCATCATTAATTATTTTCCAGAATGAATTGTTGTTTCTTTTGGGTTACATCATGTTTAATGTGCCACTGCACTACAACACTGCCTTATTTCTTCCTTTCCTCACTCCTTCTTTCCCTTCTCCCTCAGTTCTTTTATATTTTCAGATTCCACTAGAGTAAACTCGAGAGTATAGGCAGTGTGCTTTGCCTTTGAATCATAGCTGCTCTGCGAGATGAAACGATCTGTGTGAGTGAAAGAAAGGGCAGTAGGACAGTAGGGACGCACAGGCCCTGATTACACCTGATATTACAGTAATAACTGTCTCTGGATCATGAGAGGGATGTTATAAGCCATATGAGCTGCAAAAACTCCTGGAGGGTTTGGTGGATAACAGTCAATGAGGTTTGTTTTGTTGTCTACTGTGTTTTTATTTTTAGTGTTTCAAGTACCTCAGTGGGTGTAAAAATGGCACATGTTTTTGTATTACTCATTTGTTAAGCTAGTCTTTCTGGTTCCACTTTCAACGTGTTTTCACATTGCTAATTACGTAGAATTAACGTTCTTAGACAATTGTTCTGAATAATTATCTACATAAGAGCTTTTGACATTTCCATGTTTATGTGGTCCAATGCTCTGATCCATTATTTAGCACTGAAATGCCTGAAAACTGTGAATTGTAATGGATTATGTGACCGAATGACTTGCCAGTTCAAGCTTGGGTGGCTGTGTTATCCTGATAAAGATTTGTGGCAACCAACTGATGTAATCCACCATTTCACACTCCATTCCAAAACCCATAAATTGAACACATCATTTTAGCCCCAGAATTAGTCTGGCGACAAATGAAGTTCAATTGAGGGTTACACTAAAAGAATAATCAATTAACGTTGGCACTGACATTTTACAAGAGAGCAGCAGTTCAGCGTAAAGTCACATTTTATCTTTCACACAGGGTCACATTGAGTTCTTCAACACTATTGTGTAACAGAGGAATTGTTCAGCCGTAGCTAAGAATAAAGGAATAAATATTCAGATTTACCACATTTGTGTGAACAGAATTCACCAGCTATGACAAGGCCATACTGTAAATCTCAAAGATCCAGCAGAAATGACTATGTGATGAAAATCAATGCTGAAGTTTGCCGTCGTGATCCATCAACAGCATGTGCTAGTAAATCTTCTTCTTTCACATCTATACCCCATCTGAGATTTAATACTGAACAGTCCATTTAGATTTTTTTTATTTTTAGTAGAGAAAAATGCATCATGGCGATCAGGTGCTCTTTAAATCTTCCGGGTGACACCTTGTCTAGCTAAGGCCTGTGAGGGAGATATGAATCTGCTGTTGGACATCAGCCCAGAATGCCTTCTCTCTTCATTTCCCTCAAGCTCAATTAATATACTCAATTAATTTCTAATAGGTTTTCTCAGCCCGGATATGTAGGTTAAAATGGGGTTGAGATAACTGATGCAGAGCAAACTGATGCAAAGTAGAAATGCAAATAAAAATACTGTAAATAAGAAGTTCTTAATGAGACCTGATTTCAGAGTTAGACAAACAGGACATTGCAGATAATCAGTGTTAATATTCTGATTTATTTTTTTATTTGTCAAGCTTTTCATTTAAGTAGGGCTTGATAAATGATTGAGTTTCACCCAAATAGCAATGCACCTTTGATTCTTCATATTATCATTTACACATTTGTTAGATAAACTAATATGGATCATAGGCAACTCCTATAACTCAATAACTTTTTTTAAATAAAATAAATCACAGCAGCTCCTCTAGAGTTAATGTTTAAGCAATGATATTAAAGGAGTAGTTCACTCCAGAATAAAAAAAAATACTGATAATTTACTCATCCCTATGTCATCCAAGATGTTCATGCTTTTCTTTCTTCAATCAAAAAGAAAATAAGGTTTTTGATGAAAACATTCCAGGAAAACATTTTCTCCATATAGTGAACTTAAGTGGGAGCCAACAGATTGAAGGTCCAAATTGCAGTTTCAATGCTTCTTCAAAGAGCTTGTCCTAGCCAAGGAATAAGGGTCTTATCTAGTGAAACAATTAGTCATTTTCTAAAATAAATAAATAAATAAATTAAAATTGACATACTTTTTAGCCTTAAAGTCATCATGTGTGATGTAGGCGGAGCCAACCGACTAGGGCTGCCCTTGATTAAAGATTTTTCTGGTCAACTTGTAGTCGTTCATTTTGAGCATTAGTTGACTATTAGTCACACCTTTATTAATAAACCATATAAATCATAAAAATGAGCCTTTAATTGCTTACATATCCTAACCTTATGGTCAAGCACATACAAAAAAGAAAAAGCTTGCTAAAGTACACCTTCAGATTATTTTGATTTGAGTATTCTCATATTTGAGAACAGACATTTCACTCTCTATAGATATATTTTTCATGTCTGTAAGACAAGTGTACACAGAGTTTAGAAGTTTTGCACTCAAGTTCATAGAGACCAAGACGGCAGAAAGCAATCCTGTTTGCTTTAATTATTTTACAAAAGCTCAAAGTTTTGTAGTTATTGTGGGTGCACACAAATAAACATAGTCTTTACAGATTCGAAAGATGTATTACTTTTAACTGTATGACTACAAATTAGTATTTTAAGAGCAAGTGACCACACCAGCGCCTCCATCTGTCATGCAGTAAGCACGCTACTATTCAGCTTCAACACTCCAGACACTTCAATAGCGCACATTTTTCTAGGTTAACATTAGATTGAGCAGTCATGTAAAGTTGCTACTACATGCATCTTTAAGATGAAAAGTTATATTTGAGGTTGATGGATGGTATAGGTGATATCTTTATTAAAAAAGGTAACACAACGTTGTCGGATGATTTGAATTTGGAGGGGAAAATCAGATTTTTCACCCTAGTACACAGAAGAATCACTAGCCACATGTGACCTTTCCATCGTGATTACATAATGCGTGTGGTAGACGTGCATCGCAGAGCTAGTGCAGAAAATGACTGATTGATTCACTGGATAAGACCCTTATTTCTCGTCTGGAATTGTGTAGAGCCCTTTGAAGCTGCATTGAAACTGCAATTTGGACCTTCAACCTCAGATCCACATGAAGTCCACTATATGGAGAAAAATCCTGGAATGTCTTCCTCAAAAACCTTAATTTATTTTCGACTGAGGAAAGAAAGACATAAACATCTTGGATGACATTATCAGGAAATTTTATTTCAGGAATGAACTCATCCTTAAAAAAGTTTTGTGCTGATTCTTCATTGTGTAGTTAAAAAGTCCCAGAAGTAGTAAGGTATTTTGAACAGTATGCATGGCCATCAATATTTAATCTACTGCCTCATTTCAGATTCAGTGAATGTCCTGTTTAGGGTCACTTTAAAATTGACACTGAAAGATTGTTATAAGACCTGGTCCAGACAAAATCAAAAATTCCTGCCAAGTAAGGACTTTCCTATAATGCTTTTATTTTGGCAACTGCTATTAAAAAAATTGGCACGGCTGCTGTTTTTGGGTACCAGCATGCTTGAAATGAAAGGTGTTATGGACCATGTGGAGTCATGTCTGCTAAAGCAGCATATCGGCACGGTGCAATTGCACTCTCTCACTTCCCAACCCCACACATTCATCACAAAGTCCCCTGTGAATTTTAACAAGGCCAGAAAGCATTTTTTTTCTCTCTCATTTAGTGTTTAACAACCCCTTAAAGCACAAACTCATAGCTCTTCTTTGAAGGACAGTGTGGCTATGTTAGTTTAATACATTCATGTATCACTGTCTTTGTTGTCATATGCATTTGTTACATGACATTTGTGCTTTTGAAATGTTGCAGAGGTTTGCCTAAGCACTGGTTCCTGTAGGCTACGAAAGCCATTTATTGTTTCTGTTTGACTAATGACTACTTAGGGCCTGAGGTCAAACATACGGGAGAGAGAAAGAAGCAGAAAAACAAACAATTTGTTGATGAAACAACAGCACAAATGAATGAGACAGAATAATTGAAGTTAAACAGCAACTAGTTTGAAAAAGAAGAGCGTGTCTGTAGAAGAAAGTTCAAAAGTTCACATTGGGGGAAAAGAGGCAAAACAAGTTGGATGTAAGCCTCTGGTTGTTACATTGAATTACGGAGATTTTTTAGGCCTAACAGGGCCTCTGATGATTTGTGTCCACTACAATGGATCAATCTGTAAATGTCATTTTATCCACTGAGGGTGTGATGATGCATCCAGCCACAATGTTGATGGGTGATTACCCTTGACAATTAGCCATAATTCTGTACGACCGTCCTCTTTATATGTCATAGTGAATTTTATTTATAACAGCTTAAATTTCAAGCACACCAAGTACCTCTAGGATTTTTACTATTATTACACAGATGTTTTAAAAACGGTACCAAATGTTGTATATCATTAGTGTGAATGTCATAATTACATTTCAAGAATTTGCCAAGCAATGACCAATGAATATGTTCAATGAGTTGCAAAATCACCATGTTCTGAGAACATAACTTCTGTCATATGCAAAAGAAATGGAAAAAAGTCCATTATTATTGGATTTTATGGTTAAAAAGAGGTTGAAATCAATATTTAACACAGTTATTACTGATTAGAGTCATTTTATTCACTATCTTTACTGGCAGTTTATATTGACAATGTTCTGAGTAGTCTTTTCACCATCTGCTAACTTTCCAAAGTTCACTCGGATCTTCAGAGCACCTGCTGTGCCTGAGTTCATGACTGCAGGGACTGTAGACAGAGCAGGTGCCCCATTATCGAGTGTGCAATGCTCCATCCAAAAGAATTTATGACACTGAAGCGTCTCACACTCTGACATATTCATTGCCAACAGTAAGTTTCTTTTGCTATATATTAAAGAAAGAGTCCAGCTGTTTGAAATATGTGTGCATGTGTGTCAGTGTATAGCTGCGCATCTCTATGTGTGTCTGTTGAGGTTATTGGTGCATTTGAACTTTCCAAATAACATTTTGAGAGGAAACCAAAATCTCAGAGGTATCAAAATGCAATTCAGTCTCTTCATCAGCTAAGAGACTCTCTCTCATGAATTCATCACAGCCTCTTCTTTTTTCTCATATTCTCTCTGATCAGCAAGATCAGAGGCAGACAGTAATACTTTCGAACATCTTTAAGCATTTTGTCTCTAATCATACATCAGCATGAACAAATGAGCTATAACAGTAAAAAAAGAATCATGTTTCATTTCATTTCTATTTAACTTCAATCACTTTTGTCAGACGTCTTTTTTAAATCACAGACCAGGGCACAGTTTGGAGGCCATGTCTTAAACACACCTGTCTGTGGTCTCACTCGCATGTACGATACATGATTCCTCAATTTAATTTGAGTACTCGATTTTAAACCTTGATTGCATTTTGCCCATGTCAAGTAACCAGCTAAATACAGAAAGTGGCACATTCCACGGACAAGAATCTATGAAATGCATTATTAGATGCAAAATATTTTAAACCCATTTAAAAATGATAATAAAGCATAATGCTATTGTGAATTTAGTTAAATAAATATATGGGAGGCAGGTTTAATATATGCGCTTTTATTATTTACATGCGTATAACTTTAAGTTATGCATGTGTCAGAGCATTCCGTTCACAGTAAATGCTGCTCCACATGAACTGCTATCATTTGGAGCATCGCAAAAACTCCATCTCTGTATGTTCTGTGAGTTTGGGTTTATTATAACATTCATCTGGGAAACGCAACGTGCACGATTTCATCAGATTTGTATGGTAAATCATTTAGAAACCCAGACAGACACAGGAGAATACAATATCTTTCTCAATATGCTAACTGTTCATTGTGATTTCAAAATTAAAAATGTAAACCCTCGCTCGGAGTTTACATGTTTTGATGTCCACATATTAAAGAAATTACAGTGACTGTAGCATTTCTGTCATAAAAGAAATGGCTAAATATTAAACATTAAGTGGACCTCTTAATTAAATGTTGATTAGTCAATATTAAACAAAATTAGATCGCACAGTAAAGTATAAAAAACAATCGTCAGGCCGTTGGCGCCCTCTGCAGGCATTTGTTCTTGTCTTGTAAAATCATATTATTACTTGCTTTCGATACTTTATTTGAACAAATTATTATTGGCTCATTGCTATATATGTATTTTAAGTCATTTTAAAGGCTATTGTTATCTTAGGTCTATTTTTATTACTACAAAAATTTAGTGTAATTATCCAATTACTCAATTAATCGTCAGAATAATTGACCAATTACTTGATTATCAAAATAATTTTTAGTGACAGCAATAAATACAATGTTTTTGCATTCCAGTGAAAGCAAGCAAAGGCCCCCCAAGACACTAACCACGGCCCTGGTTCTGAACAAAAGCAAATTTGTTCAATTTTTTTGAGATTTTACATTACTTTGAATGGATTTCATCCTGTACGTCCCCTACACTGTAAAAAACATTTCGTTGAGTCAACTTAAAATAATTTGTGGCTGCCTTAAAATTTTAAGTTCAGTCAAAAGTTTGTTCAACTTGAAATGTTTAATTATACTAAGTGACAACTTAGATATTTGAGTTGAATCAAATTAAAATTTTAAGGCAGCTGGGTTATTTAGCCATCTGTTAAGTTAAGCAAACCCAAATATCTAAGTTAATACTTGCTACAACTTAACATTTCAAGTTGAATAAACTTATTTTAGTTGACTGAACTTAAAAGTTTAAGGCAGCAGGGTAACAAATTATTTTAAGCTGACTCAACAAATTGTGTTTTTTTATTTTTTACAGTGTAGTTTTGATAGGGTAGGGAAGAAGACATCAATCTTTAATCAATTAACCAGTTGGACTAAAATGTGTTTTAAAGCACCGATCCAAAATTAATGGGGCATCAGAGCACAGCACTTTAAATTACACACTGGACAACTAAACTAATTAAAAACTCTTCTAAAACTCATCCTATAGTTCAGTGAGCTGTCACATAAATCTTTCCCAAAGAAAAAAAAAATCACTATAAGACTAAAGCACCAGCTTAAGTCCCATTTACCATAGCTTTAGTTTGCTCAGTTTCCCTGGGGCTGTAGACTCATGGAGCAATGATGCATGTGGAATACTGAGATGGGTGTAGTAAGAAAGCATCAGGCTTCCTGCTGTTCTCTCAGATGAATATATCCGCACCTCTCAGATTTTTGAAGTAGATTTTAAATACATACAACATGCATATATTTTATATATAAAAATCTTGACATCTAGTGATCAGTATGCATTTTTGTGCATTAAAAAGCAGATAGCGTATTCAATCAATCTGTCTAAAAGGCTGTGACAGAAAACACACAGTTCAGTCGATTTCACTCACTTTATTGCATACATGTTTTTTTTTTTTTTTATGGTAAATGATATCACCCGTGACCTTACAAAGGACGGTTTGGAGAATGAATAAATGGATAGATGGAATATGATATTAAAGCTGCTCTTTTTTATACACAAAATGCTTACTAATCACTGGATGTCAAGTTCAGCTGCAATTTATATAGATAGTATATCAAAGATATGTGTATTTTAATCTCTATGTACATTTGTGTGTGTACTGTATGTGTCGTGTGTCTGAATAAATAGCTTGTGTGCGCAAGCGAATCCACACCACACATTTTATAGACTCGTTCAAGGGCAAACACACTTCTGTCTTCTCCGAATCTGTCCTTACTGGCAAAACTATAATGGTGTCAATGCACTAAAGTTGACAAGGTAACACTCTATAGGCTACAAAACACTCACATGAGCACAGTCACAAAAAAGCACACATACTAACACACACACACACACATACAAAGTTCCCATCTGTGCCGTCTGTTCGTGCCGTAGTCATGTCAGCGCATCACAGCAGGTAGCAGCGATAGCCGAATGAGGTGTCAATGTGAGCTATGAAGATATGACAGGTTTTATAAGTTCACTGCCAGACCGCAGACTCATAGGTACCATCATGTTTTACTGCCTCGCCACTGAGCTCACCAAACCTTAACCATGGCGTGGCTTTAAAGCTGTACATTGACATTTATTGTAGTAGTTAATGACATGGCAGCTGCCACATTGGAATATTTTTTTTTATTATTATCTTGAAGAAAGCCAGTAGTTGTCATGGTGATACGGAGTTTCTCAGGTCGAGCTCACGCAGCATTTTTCCCTGTGTTATGCTGACCCGCTCACTCTGTGTGACACTGAACTACCTGAGAGCCAGCAGAGTGAGTACCTTGACACACTGCCAAGCACACACACAGAATTTTTCTCTCTATATAGCTGACACCGCTACGCCTCGGGCCAACAGAACTGAAACACAGGAAGTCATTCCATCCAAATGATGCTCAGTTCTTCTGTCAGGAGCACAGAATGCATCTATCTTTCCTCAGTGTTAAGGAGGATAAAAGCAAATTTAAGCAAATGTTCAGAATATCTAACATTGTTTGTGTCATTCAGAGTTCGCAGGTCACTTTGCAATACATATTATTCCAAAGCAGTTATCTGGCTTTATTTAATTTTTACAATTCTCACGGGACAACAGAGAAATCCATAGATTTTAAAACAGAGAATGTGTTTTTTTTTTTTTTTTATCTTCAATAAAGTGTTTCAGAATAGGCAACAATTACTGGCATAATCAAACATGTTGCTACGAATTTCCATTTTTCGTTTAGCTGCAACGTGTATCAGAATCATGGCTTTGTTTTCCGGTTTATTCCCTGTTGGCTTTGACATGTTGACTTGTATGAGGATTCCCATTGTAAGCACTCCCACTTCTAGTCAGTAACTGCCTTCTTGTTATTTTGGCATCTTATTACTTTCCATCTGCTGTAATTGCCTGCACAAGCCAGTGGATTGAAATTCTGTTGGTATTGTGTGTTGACTATAAACAACACTGATATTGTGGAGTATGTTATCATGCTCTGCCACAGTTCGTGCTCTTGCAAAAAAAGAAAAATTGTTAAACATAAATGGCAATGTGCAAATGCAAATTTTGTGCATGTCTTAGCAACTACAAAGGTCTGGATGCAAGAAACATAAACTGTTCACATCTCTGCCTTCCCTTAAATAAGTCTTCAAGGATTACAATTTTGAGGCTATTCGTGCACAAATTCTGACAGTCGTATAAGGGCTCAGACAATTTAGTCATTTAGTCTCCTATCTCGTTAGTAAATGTCAGGACATCACTACATACATTATTTCACAAACGACTTAAAGTGATGTTTTCAGTGACGTTGACAGTGAAGACAGAGAAAAACAGACAGATCATCAGCGTGGAGAAGGATTAGAATGTTGCAGAATGTGATAAGGCTTATCTCTATTGCCAACTGCGGAAGTAATAGAAAACTATCTGTCACAGCTGATAAACCAGTCAGCTGTGTTCAACCAAATCACTTCAAGTAGATAGAATGATGTGATGTTCCATATTTATTTTAAATTTTGGGAGGTTTGATTTTGTTGGCTAGCTGGCTTTAGGTTGAGCAGGTGAGGAAATCATCTAGTTTGACTTTTTTTAAAGTTGATCAAGCACCATATTCTCCATCGCTTGCTCTCAGTATTTCTCAGTGAGATTTCCTGTTGGACTGAGTGAATTTAGTGACACAAAATGCAGCATTTTATGGCCAAAAAAAAAGGTTATGGTCTAATACATACACAGAAAGATGAAAAGCAAGTTTCCAAACTGAAAAATGAGTATGTTCACGCACATGCTCGTGAATAACAAAAAGCTTTCTGACAGTGCGTCTTGCATTTCTCGAAAATACATTTTGTACACAAAATGCTGATTTTGAATGAGTAATTTTGAAAGTAATGTGGTGTTTTCACAAAAAAAGGTATTTTATCAGTTTTAAATGCTGTTCTTCTGAACTTTTTATTTATCAAAGGAACCTGAAAAAAAAAACTCAGCTGTTTTCAAGCAGCAAATCTGAATATTAGAATGATTTCTGAAGGATCATGTGACTGGAGTAATGATGCTAAAAAAATCAGCTTTGAAATCACAGGAATAAATTACATTTTAAAATATATTCAAATAGAAAACAGTTATTTTAAATAGTAAACATATTTCAAAATTTGACTGTAATTTTGCTGTACTTTGGATCAAATAAATGCAGGCTTGGTGAGCAGAAGAGACTTCTTTGAAAACATAGAAAATCTGGTCATGTAGTAAATTCAACAATGCACACTAAAATCTGTTTTGTACCTTTAAGACATTCTCACAACCACCATAACAATGCAGGTGGTAAAAGAAAAAGCCATATGAAGAATCAAAGTTCATCACAAGTAGTTTTTTCACAAGCTGAAGTATATACAGAAGGTGCACGTAAAACACAAAACACCATCATGATAATAATAAATAATGCAATAAACATTAATTAAACAACAGAAGATGTAACATAAAACTGAAATACATAACTGATAATAAAAACTATTAAGAAACATGATTGTTCAAACGATGTTGATTTGTTCTTTTTTTACTTCTAAAAACTGTAAAGTGTTACTGTAAAAATTACATTAAATGTCTGATTATATATTTTACAGTTTTTCCCTTTATCCTTTTTTTTTTACATAGGGTTTTTCCACTTTTTTATGGATGTTTTTATCAGTAATTGTTGTTGTATTGTGGAAGCAAATAGCAGAATGATTCAGAATTTGTGTTTTACAGCAATATGCGATTGAAAAAACATACGTGAATAGACAAGACACACAGAATGTTCTCTTTCATACATTTTTCAGATTTTATTTCATCTATTTGATTGACAAGTTCATTCGTTGGTTTTTAGTAAGCTTGGGCAATGAACAACAGTTCACCCGGCTTACGCCTTGGAATACTGCTTTTGAGTGACTGAACTATTCATGATCAAACAACATTTCACCTTCTATCACTCTTGCTTTTTCTCAATTCTCCACTTCACTCTCTCCTGCACCTTGGTGACAGAGGACTACAGATGAGGCTGGTGGGACGTTTGTGTGTGCATGCGTGTGTGTGCTGAATGAAAAGAGATCACACGCAATATTCAGTCTCAAAGCTACTAGAGTCAGATATTTAAATAGAGCCTCTGCCTCTTTTGACTCAACTTATATTGCATGCTGATAAGTTTACTGCGTGCGTGTGCATGCATAACTTCATGTTTATCAGATTTATTCATATAAGCATACATTTGTACATTGTCTTTTTCTTGTTTACTGATACACATATGGCCATTTAAATATTCCTTGGTTAAAAATAAAATCTCTTAGGACTTGAGGAAAGTGTGATGTTCATGCTCATGAATCATGTCGACTGGCTATTTACAGACATGCAGTATGATCTAATATCTTTTATATACGTAAAGATGAATGATGTGCTCTGGGAAGAAAAATATCTCATGGGCTTTATTTATACCCACATATAAGACCTAAGAACTACACCATGGAAAAGTGATTGAGTTATACTGCTATAGGATCGTCAGGATGAATGATGTGCTTTTGGCTGAAATTCACATATATGTAAGAATAGATGTCAACTTTCGTTTTGAAGACTGCACCGTAGAAAGTTATTGGGTTCGTTTTATCTAAGAACTCTTTTCTTTCCTCTTCTATTCTCTCACTTTTGAGGTACTTAAGCCGTCTCCTGGGCCAAAGCCCTTAGCCTGTCGCTTATTGATTCCTTCAACAACCCTACCGTTCCCTTTGGGCTGAAATTGAGCAATTATACATCTTCCCTGTTTTACTCTGCCCTTGCAATCAGCACCTAGTCAAGCAGAAAGTATCAAGCCTGGAGGTAGTGATTAAGGAAGAGGACATGATGACGAAGATTATTGCAACACCTGGAACATTCTCCTGTCATTGTCGTAATGCTCATCACCAAAGGACCTTCTGGGATGAGGGTTGTCTTGTTAAAATGTTGGCAGTGGTGTGAATTTTAGTGCTCAGCGAGCCGTAGTCGAGTGTCCTTTCATTTGCGTAGATCACTGCAACCAGACTATGAGAGAGTGCCCTGGAGATTCTGCTTTGGTGAACTGGCTTCAGGTTCCACATAAACAATGGATGAGAGAAAGGAAGAGGAAGATGATAGAGACCAGATAGCGACTTTATGCTAAAGCATAAAGCATAAACTCTGAACTTGTGCTCAATTTTCTACAGGCGTGCATGGTGGTTTTTTGTTGTTGTTGATGCTGTTAAGAAATTATCAATTTTTCTCTATAATGCTGGGTCTGTTTAAACACATTTTTTCACATCCTGTTACCTGTGCTTTCAGACTATCTTCCAGATTTTCCAAGTAAATAGGTTTAAATTATGAAATGGTGCTGAATGAATTATGGGATCACTGTCTGTGTGCTAAAGTGCACTGTTATTTCTGTTTTAAGCAGAGTGTGTTGTCTTTTTTTTATTTAAGCTCATCGTCTGTGTGAGACTGAGACATTCTGTTAGCCGGCATGATGCAATGAATAAAAGATGAACTGTTTCTCTCTTTCTCTGTCTCTTTGCTTAAGGTGTTGGCCTGGTCTCTGTTCAGAGAGGATAGTTTGCATAATTACAGCCATTAGACTGCCAATACATCCATACAGTTGAAGTGATCTGTGTGACTTTACAGTTTTACTGTAATAGCCTAACTGGTGCAAATATCATAAGCATTTTTACTTTATTTGATAGATTGGATTAAATAAGTTCAGGAGGATGCAACATGAATGCCTTTACATGGGAATCACAACTGTAGAAATTAGGGTTGGGTAAAAAATATTGATTTCTTGATTTGAATCAACTCTCATTGTTACAAAACGTTATTATTCTTAAATCCCAGGAAAGGATTGTCTAACCTGTTTTCAGTTAATGAATGGAACATTGTAGTGCACCTCGCATCCAACAAATCCCAATGAGCTTTGTGCTTTGTTACTTTTGATATGAAACAAAGTCTCAGATTTCAAATTCTGTCCATTTTGTTCCAGTATTTAAACAATAAATGCTGTTTTGGCTCTGTGGAGTAATAGATCGTTGTAGTGCACTGATCGTCTCCTGCACTTTACTACTAGTTTCAGCATGAAATAAACATGAATGAACATCAGAAGGTTTGTAAAAGAAAGAGTACAACTTACCAAAGTCTCTATCCTGTCTCATGTAGTCACTCAGTAGTGTTTTTCACCTGCAAAAAGATATCAATATTACAGCTTGTATGTCACGTAAATTTACCTCAGAAAAAAACATATTCGGTGACTTTAGTCACCTAGAAAAATGAACTCTAGAGAGGAGCATTTTGATAAATATATGCACTATATAACATATTTATTATAATTGTTTTACTGTTCTTTAATGTTTAATTCATGTTTGAATAAATCATCAGGGTTTTCCCTTGTGAAAATGAATCATGGTGTTATTATAGTAAAATTGTAGTAACTGTGTTTTTTGGTGTATTGATTACCATTTGTATATGTAATACAGACAACAACATTTTTTTGTTGTTGTTGTTAAGCTATAGTGTAGCAAAACCATGGCTAAGTTGTGGTTACCATTGTTTAACTATAGTAATCATGGTTTTTTGGTTTTATTTGTAGTAAGAACCATAGTCAATTTTAATAAAGGCTATGACAGCCACCATTTAAATGTTAAACTATATTTAGAATTAGAAATATAGGCCTAATTATATAACTGTAATTTTATTATTAGCCTATAAAAACTACATTGAGTGTAATTTAAGCTTTTGTATGCAAATCAGTAAATTGTTTACTTTCAATAGTATAGTTTATATGTCATTCATGTATATTACAGCATTAGCTGAGAGATTTTTTTTTCCATAAGAAAATTTGGCATGTACTGTAACCTGATATATATCCAAAATAACTGATAATGAATCAAATCACAAGCTTGTCAATCAGAATCAAAACAAATTGTGAAATTTGTGTCAAAACTCAGCCCTAGTAGAAATAATCTGCAAGAAGCATGAAAATGGCTAGGTATAGCCTGAATTAGAAATTATATCTTATACCTTATACCTATATATTTTAAAATAAAAGATGGTATGATAATAATAAATTATTCTATCTAAATTAAAATAAATACTATATCAAAATATGAAAAAATCCTGGGATATCAGTAAATCAGTCATAGTTCAAGAAAGAAAGAAAGAAAGAAAGACAGAAAAGAAAGAAAGACGTGCTTTCGTATTGTGTTTGCAATTATGCCTCACTGAAATAATGCTGCAGGTGCCAACAGATTTATATGCATTTATTCACAACATTTTCTACTCTTTCTAATCCTTGAATGCCTTAACTTTTGCCTTTGGAGTTACAGTTTGAGACATTTCTGTGATTAGAAATGCATTCACTCATTCAAATTGGACAGCACTTCATTAATTGTTCATTAATTCTGCCAGCACTGGTCATAGAAATGATTATTACCAGTTCATGTAGACACTGTGCTTTAAAAAAATGTGAAGTACTTTATACTGAATATAGTGAATTAAGCAAGATGCCAGTAAGTATACAAAGATCATGGATTACCTTGGTTTGCTTAGACCAAATAACCATGGCTAGCAATTCCTCCTCAGTGAAAAACAAATAACAGACTTTAATAACTTTTATACTCAAGGCTATATAAGCTGACTCTGCAAGCCACTCTCTGCCCACTGAGATGTAACTGACTCTTTGCATTCAGAAAGGCTGTTTATTGTCATATAGTACTTTGCACGAAGGCGGACAGAAAGAATAAATCAGGACCAAGGGTCTGTACTTTATTTTCTAAAACATTTTAGCAAAAAAAGCTGAGTTTTGGATTTGTTTCCTTAAAAAAGCGCTCATAGAGTTGCCATGCTTTATTTCTGCAGGGCGCAACCCCACAGACGTCCTGTTTTCGTCATTCTGCTGCCCAATTGGCTGTAACGGACCACCACCATGAACCAATCAATACTATCAATACACAGGGCAAGCAGTGGCAGCAATGTGCCTCTGCTTGCCTCCCTTATCTCAATGAACAAGGAAAACTTTGTATAGACCGTGAGATCAGATGTACTTATCTATTCAGTGCAGGGCCTTAAATGCACGACCATCGGTGTGTTAAATGTGTGCGTCAGTGGAAATCTTCTTACGTATCACCTTGAAATGTTTCCTGTTGTGCAAAATACTCTTACGAGAAATCCATAATCTAGTTTCAGGTGAAAAAAAAGAGACTGTAATATAAGAATATGAAGTTTACGTGGAATTTCTACTTGTTAGATCATGCAACAAGCTCTCATGAAAGCACTGTGCGTTGGTTTGAAGGTTAATACAGGTACATCATGTTGTATTGTGATCGTGTCTTTCAATTGCTGCCATACTTCTCTCTCTAGGTCAGTCCATCTGCTTGAAAAAATGAAATTCATTGTCTGTGCATGTTTATTTAGTCATCCAACACCCTGCTGGGCTTATAACATCTTCCTTTTTTATTCTTTTCATTCATTTTTTTATTTTATATTTAGTCTTTTGCGTCAGTTTCCTTTTTTTGTCCACTTCACAGAACAATGTGCAGTCATTTCAATACTTTGAGACTACAGGATAAAGATTTCAGATCTGTCTATTGAATTTTCACAAACCGTAAGACCGAAAATTGTTGCAAACAATTTTGCCTATTACATATACAGTACTTGCACATATTACACAAGCATCTGACAGTGTTGACCAAATGTAGTGAGATTTGTGAAACCTTATAAAAGAGGTATATTAACAACAGGAACTGCTCTATGATTTCAATAGCTTCATACAATTAAGGATAAATCACTGACATCACACTGTAAAAAAACATAAAAACACAATTTGTTGAGTCAACTTAAAATACTTTTAAGTCTTTTACTCCGCTGCCTTAAAATTTTAAGTTAAGTTAACTCACATAAGTTTAGTCAACATGAAAAGTTAAGTTGTACTAAGTGACAGCTTAGATATTTGAGTTGACTAAACAAAAAATTTGGTTTGTTAAACTTAAAAGCTGGGCTTGTTACCCAGCTGCCTTAAAAGTTTAAGTTGAATCAAATATCTAAGTTGTCACTTAGTACGACTTATTTCAAGTTGACTAAACTTATTTGAGTTGACTGTACTTAAATGTTAAGGCAGCCATGTAACAAATTATTTTAAGTTGACTCAATAAAATGTTTTTTACAGTGTATTTTATGAATGTCCTTGCTACCTTTCTGGGCCTTGAATGTCAGTTGCGTTGCTGTCTATGCAGGGTCAGAAAGCTATTTTTCATCAAAAATATCTTAATTTGTGTTCTGAGGATTAACGAAGGTCTTACAGGTTTAGAACATGACGATGAGTAATTACTAACAGAATTTTAATTTTTTGGTGAACTAACCCTTTAAGTTTAATACATGAATGTGAGTGATAATGTAATGTCTTAAATTGAATTAAAATACATGGAATAGAATAAATGGATTAATAAATAGAAAAAAAATGGAATATTAGATTTGTTTTAAGAATATTCTATGAATATTTTGTTCTATGAATCCGTATTTATTTCTTCAAACAAGGTTACAGTTTTTTTTGTTTTGTTTTGTTTTGTTTTGTTTGTTTGGGTTTTTTTCAAACAGTAGGTATATTATTGCAAATGGAGATATACTGTCCCTCTTCGCCATACACTGTCACCGCAGGACAGAAAAGAGCAATAAAGGTATAAACTGTGCCTCCGGGCATACGAGTGAAACACTGTTTGGTAAAAATTACCTGCTATCATTGAATCAAACAGCATATCACGGTGAGGACAGGAGTGCAGCATAAAGGTCACTGGAGAAGGAGACTGTCAAATGATTATTGAATAAGGGACCAACATTTAAAACACCCTTTAGGCTACTGACAACATTTTTCTTGCTCCTTTACTTAAAAAAGAATTGTATCCATGTGCAAATATGCAGTTTGCACTCCAATATAATGTGTCAGTGGATTCAAGAACTGTAAACTTGAAGGATTTGGATTGATGGAACTATTAAGCTGTGTACAACTTTCTGAGTTGCAGCTTGCTGGAGACTGATTTGGTTATAGTGGTGGGGGTGTGTATATGTGTGTGCATCTGGCTGTCAAGGCCAGACACCTGTAAACAACATTAACACTTCTAGACAAGAGTGTGCTGAGTTTTCTAGTAGATGACTTATGTGCTTTCTCTTTGACATTCTCTCCTTTTCTTTCCCGCTCTCTGTCTCTTGATTGAAAGAAAACTTCAGCACCATCTACAGGTGATGAATAATAGACCAAGTTCAAAGATGTTAGGAATAGGACAGATCTTAATTTTGCTCTAAACCAAGGACCCAAGGACACAAATGGGTAGGGCTACATAACGTCTTCCCAAACTCATGTAGGCAGGGTTATCAGACAGCATGACAGTCCTTCAGAGGTAATAGTAGGTTCTACCCTGCTGAGAAGACCAGTTTAGACCAGCAGAAATGTCATGTTATAATAAAGTATATATATATATAAGAGGGGTTACAGCAGTACCATAAAAAAAATTTCGGGTTCTTCAAGCTTTTCTTAAAAGAACCTCTTTTTTTCTTAGTCTGAAGAACACATTAATAATCTGAAGAATTTTCTCCGTTTCACTCTTAAAAATAAAGTTTCTTAATTGGCACTGATGATTCCATTAAGAACCTTTAACAACCATGGAATGTTTTCATTGCACAAAAAGTTCTTCTATCCACTATTTTCCTGAACGTGGAAGGCTCGTCCGACTGGAACGGTGCTTTACATTTACAGTCTTTGGTGTTTATAGTCAAATTAACTTTATTTTCAAAGCCGATAATATAATGTTAAACCTATTAAAAATGGTTTATAGTGTCACAATGACCATCTTTTTGGAGTAACTCATCTGTCATAGTTTAATGAGTGGGAAGATGACATGAAGCGACGCCAGGTTGAAAAATCATGAGTGCACATACAGCTCCCGATCGATATATATCTTTTTTTTTTTTTTTTTTGAGTCATAAAGAAATCATGTTTTTTGTGGAAAACATTTCAGGATTTTTCTCCATATAGTAGACTTCTATGGTGCCCGCGAGTTTGAACTTCCAAAATGTAGTTTAAATGCAGTTCAAAGGGCTCTAAAGAAGGGTCTTGTCTAGTGAAACAATCTGTTATTTTCTAAAAAAAAAATACAGTTTATATACTTTTTTAACCTCAAACAGGTTTAACCGGTTCGTGAAAGTTAGGGTAGGTCAAAAAACTTGCATCTCATTTTCTCCTCTAACTTTAAAATGTCCTACATCACTGTTTTACCTTTATATTGTTTATTTATTCATTTATTTATTTATTTATTATATATTGAAATTCTTTGCACATTCACACTGTAAACACTGGGTCGGTACTTCTGCAGCAATGTAGGACGATTTTGAAGTTGGACGAGAAAATGAGATGGGAGTTTTTTGACATACCCTGTCTTGAACCGCAATACACAGAGCTCAGGCAGAGCAAGACAAGATGAGCATTTGAGGTTAAACGGTATATAATTTTTCTCTCCATATATATATATATATATATGGAGAGAAATCCTGAAATGTTATCCTCAAAAAAACATAATTTACTTTACGAGTGAAGAAAATAATCATGAACGTCTTGGATGACAAGGGGGTCGGCAAATTATCTGTAAATTTTTGTTCTGGAAGTGATCTTCTGGATCTTCTGATTTAAGCCGTGCTCGTTTTATTTTGTCATTAGGCATGTTTCCATTACAGATTTGCGCAAAACTTTAGCGTTATTTTATAAATGTCGATAAAAAAATGATTGCAAAATGACACTGTTTCCATTTAACAAACTTAAAACATCATTTTTTCCTTTAGCAACAAGTAATGACGACTGATGTTGGTAGGTTAATGTATATCGCAGTCACCGAACTAGCCAATATGAAAGGAGACGCAGGCGTGTATCTTTAGCAAAGCAGCATCAAGAGCCACTTCTGGGGCTGTGGCATGGCTGGTATAAACACAAGCACTGACTAAAGCTGTGTCGGAGCCATAATGTAGTGTATATAAGGGGTTATCCAAGCATTTTTGGCCCCTTATACTTGAGAACGGCCATGTATATGAGATGTTTTTTGGAGGTTACAATGCATTAAAGAATGGTCATGTAACTCTTACGCACACCAGGTGACCTGTAAATGTGAAAAAAATGTAATATTCCTTTTTTTAATTGCCTAAAAAAACACTTTATGTGAGCGAAAAAACGTTTTTGCAAGTATTCGCAAAACCGATGCATATTTTCAATTCACAATTTCAGTTTGGGCAATTTGAAAGGTAATGGAAACGCAGCTATTATTTATGCAAAGCATATTTGCTGGTACACAAAACCTGGAATGTTTCCCTCAAAAACCTTAAAGGAGAAACCTTTCATCCACAATGTTCATGTCCTTCTTTCTTCAGTCGTAAAGAAATTATGTTTTTTGAGGGAAACATTTCAGGATTTTTATACATATAATGGGCTGCCATGGTGCTCCGAACTACCAAAATTAAGTTTAAATGTGACTTCAAACGATCCCAAATGCGGTTGTAAACAATCCCAGCCGAGGAAGAAGGGTCTTACTTACCGAAACGATCAGTTATTTTCATAAGAAATAATACAATTTATATACTTTTTAATGTCACATGCTTGTCTTGTCTCATTTTTTTTCCGGTTCATGACAGTTAGATGGAAAAAATTCCATCTCATGTTCTCCCTCAACTTCAAAATCATCTTATATCACTGTTTTACCATTTTTGTTAAGGGTGTTTGATCTTTGCATGTTCACTTTGCATAGACTGGGTCGGTACTTCTGCAGCAATGTAGAAGGATTTTGAAATCATTTTTGAAGTTGAGGGAGAACCATTGTTTTCAATTTCCATTATTTTCCATGTCTAGTCTTTTTGATAAAGCTGGTTAAGGTAGCTTGGTAAGGGCTCCCAAAACGCAGTACAGTGGTTTATTTAATCTCCAGGAGAAATCACAAAAGAACTTGTTTCTTTTCTGCCTTGTGGCTTAGATCCTGAAGGTTGCATCAGAAGATTTATGGCCTGATATTTCAGAAACCCTGTGTGAATATTCTGCCTAGAAGATATGGAGAATAAAACGGAGAAGCTGTTAAAAAGCAGTAGTCATTAGTGTGTGCTCTATTCTGATAGCTGGGTGAACAAGTGAGCGGCTGATCCCCCATCACCTCTTACAGCTGTATAATGTCATAATGTTCAAAAAAGACGTGGACGACTTGTCCGAAGAATCCTCCCTGACCTGTTTAAATGAAGACGAATGGATGGAGGAGAACGTCCTTAAATGTGATGTTTGCTCGCTTAATGACCGTGTTTGTTCCCGTTGTCTGTGATTGAGTGTATTCATTAGGCTTGATGCGCCCACAGACGTCTCTGGCAGCGAAACACAAAGGCCTCTGACCATCTCTGCTGCACGTTAATGGAATCTGAACTACATTAAAGGTCGAGAAACCGAGAACAGCATCAAACTTTATGTAATGGTATCGCTTTAGGCTCCGGTTTCCTTGCCCACTGCCCTTTGCTTGTATTCATTAATAATACTATACATGAAAAAATACAACATTAGGGCAGGGAAGTGTTCAATTTAGAGCAACATGAAAGATAACAAAGAATTATCTGAGCAACCGCACCATTGCGAGCCATGGATTACTTTGATTTATTTTTATTCTTCATTCAGCCAAATGAGCTTACATAATTAGCTATATTTCCCTAGTATTGCTGAGCACAAAAAATACAAATTAACAAAATGGAAAAATGCAATCCACAGCACCAACTACATGAATATACAAACAGAGTTCCATGGCTGTAAACATAATGGGATAACAAATACAGAAAGAAAGAAATGCTTGATAGATCTCTATTTAATATCCTTTTATGTTTTCAGCCATTGAACTGTGAAAATAATCATCTTTACCTACACAGTATGTTATAACAGAACCATGAGAAGAGTTTTGGTTTTGGATAAACTGACTTGTCGAATCAAGGTCTTCTCAACAAAGGCCTGTATTAAAGGATTTTTAAATGTTTTCAATGTTCAGTTTACTTTTTTTCAAGGATGTCTTCGGTGAACATGGAAAATGTACTTTATGCATGTCTTCACAGTCATAAAATCAAATACAACCAAAAGCTGCTTTCTCATAATCTGCATAAGGATCTAAAAGTCTAATTCATAGACTGGAGTTTGAGAGGAAACGGCTCAGATTTATAAGTGAGGCCATAAATCTTGTTGTACCATGCTGGAATTGGATGTTTTATTAACTCTTCAAAAATAGAACCAATGTCAAATTATTAAGAGGACAATTAAATAGACAGTCGCAACAGCAATTGTAGTGTTATTTTTAAGTGGGTGGACAACAAGCAGATGTATGTGTTAACATATGAAGTGTTTTCACTGACGCAACTTGTGCTTGCTTTTTATAAGGACATTTTTGTACTGCATTGCTCTTCTAAAAGGTACTTTGAGTAGAAACTTTGAGTAGAATCAAAGGTCAATGACTAAACTCGTCACAGTGAGCAAAGATGTTACAACCTTGATCACTTAGCTGCCTTTTCATGCTGTACCTTGAAAAGCGTTACAAAATCCACTTCATTTATTTCCAGCCATTTTATAATGCAAATGTCCTTAAAAGGTAGTCGGCTAGTTTTTAATCTCTTTGGAATTGTTTGCATGAGTAAGTGCTTTTCAAGTGGTTTGATTATTATGTTTAAAGGTGACCTATTACGCCCCTTTTTACAATTTGTAAAATAAGTCTCTGATGTCCCCAGAGTGTGTATGTGAAGTTTTAGCTTAAAATACCTGACAGATAATGTTTTATAGCTTGTTAAAATTGCCACTTTTAGAGTATGAGCCAAAATGTGACTTTTTTTGTGTTTGTCCCTTTAAATGCAAATGAGCTGGTGCTCCCAGCCCCCCTTTCAGAAGAGGGTGGAGCTTCAAAAGCTCATGCTCCTGCATACAGGCAACAACAAAACAGGACAATGTCACGCACTGAAAATGTCAGAAACTCTCCGAAAATGTCAGTCATCTGACTGTACTGTGCAAAATAAAAGCACGTTTATGAATTACACAAGCAGGGAGCGTGGCACGATAAAAATAACGACATAGCTGGTCTCATGGTGCCGTTGTGTGCTGTCACAAAATATACGTGTCCCACTTAATTGACAAATTCAAGTGGTCGACATGCCTTTTTATATGTAATTTTTAAATGCCACATCCCTATTTGAGATCATTCTGGCAGCATGTGAAGGCAGCATCAGTGAAATCAGGCAGAGACAATGGTAGCTTTAGCAACATTAACCTTACAGAGTGCCAAGAAGCTCTTTCATAAAGGCAATTTGGAAAACAAATGTGTAACTTACTTTGTCTGGAGCTGATGTTCACGTACGAAGCGTTGGTCTTGATCCCCTCTTTCAGAATCAACCTTTGCGAAAATCCAGTGTTGAACTGACCCTTGTCTGTGAGGCAGTCTGGCGAAAAAAAAAAAAATGATTGGCACAAACCACCTTTCCTTTGACAATGAAATTTAACCACAGTGTCCTCAGTGGCTCAGATGGAGGGAGTCTACGGAGGCTTCTGTGTTTGTTGGTGCATCCCAAAACACAACACTAATGCCTCTTTGGCGCTGATATTGTATCTCCAGCAGCTACGGCAAAAAAACAGTAATGGCGGACTGCTGCTTCTCACTCAGGGCTTCTCACAAATGGGCGGGATTTCTCCCTAGGATGACGTGTATGTAGGGAGAAATCTGAAATCATGTGTTTTATTAAAAAAAAATCAGTGGTTGAAGTTGAATTTTTATCATTATAGGCTGGATGTTTTCACACACTGCAGCCACACAACTGTGTTCAAACACCTTACAGTTTTGCATAATAGGTCACCTTTAAATTAAATATTCCAAAAAGGATAGCCAAAAATAATACATTTCCAGTCTCAGTTGTTTTCTGTATCATGTTTTCTGTGTGTGTGTGTGTGTGTGTGTGGTTTGGGTATACCCTATATTATTGGAACTAAATGTTCCCACAAAGATGGCAATATCCAAAATCCTTAGTATTTTAGGGACATCTTTAGTGTTTATAAGAAAACTAGCTTATAAATCATACAGAAAGTTTATTTTTTGAAATGCAGAAAGTTTCCTGTGAGGGTTAAGTTTAGCCTCAGGGTTAGGGTAAGGGCATAGATAATACAATTTGTGAAGTATAAAACCGATTACAGCTATAGAATGTTTCCAGAAAATATAGAATCCTGTGTGTGCGTGTGTGTGCAAGAGAGCATCTGCAATATGTCACCGCAGAACATAAAAGGCTGTAAAAGAGAGAGGATCAATCAATATGAATTTGTGTACAGTATAAAAGGTCCTTCAGAGAGCTGGTGTTATGAAGGTGATGACAGCTTGGATCGATATTACAGCCATTACTGATTTTATGTCAATTTGGTTAGATAATGAAAGTGTATTTCCTAATGTGATGGGATAATAAAAATATTCGACTAGCTCTAATACAAGCAGGCCTGTGCTGTAGAAGTATAAAGTTTTGGAAAATTAAAAAAGTCCCAAGCTCTGTCTTAGTATAACACTTTAAGTTGCTGTTCCACAAATGTATAACAATTTGTGTTTCATAAATGCATCCAGTTATTTTTTTTTTTAATCAAAGTAAACTGATTAACCAAGCTATAAGGACTATGTGGTGTTCTTTGTTATTGTAAAATAAAAATGTGCAATTAAATATTCTGTAGCCTATGTTGTGTTTCATTTTAATACTTCAGTGACTCTATAGCGTTATTAGCACAATTTGATAGAAACAAACATCTAGTGTCCTGATAATTCAGTCATTTTATAGTAGCCTTTATGAGGAATCACAATTATTGGTCTCATTTTGTTTGCTAAATCAGTCACTGTATTATCTCCAATATTGGAAAACAGTTAGTACTAGTACTTCTAGCATACTATTGTGAAAATTGGCAGAGACAAATTGCAATATAGGTAGCAGGCTAGAGCAAGACAGATTGCAAAAGTGTTCACACCTCTGATAACCCTGTTAGACCTGACGATAACGGGTGGATTTTGCTTTCCAGGCATTGGATTTTTATTTATTTTATTTGAAATCCAACAGATGGGCTAAGACTCAGGAATTAAAAATTAATATTAGACTTTTGGGATGTCTGTGTTTGTGATCTAATGAGATTTAAAATCTAATCTTGTGGGCAGTTTCAATAAGCAGATGGCTGCAAGCGGGCTTCCCTTTATTCCCAGTGCGTGGATGGATCTCATTTGCTCGAAGCCCCTTTACGCGTTGTTACTAGGTAACGAGCAAGCAGCGCTGTGTGGGATTTGTAGTCTGTAAACGTCAAGTCACTCGCTCCAAAGCGCGAATATCTGAGAAATTAAAACTACAAGACCCATGATGCAACGCGCAGCTGGACGTTCAGGCATGTGAACGCCGTATGATTCTCGTAGCGCTTCCTGAATAGCCCTGCAGATGCTTTAGAAAACATTACACACTTTCATACGTTTTGTAACTAAGTTAGTTCGTTTCTTGTGAAAATGAAAATGCAGCTTCTGATTTTGGTTTCTTTGTCTGTTGTCGGAGCAATGGCGGGGAAGTACTCTAAAGAAATGAATGAACAAAAGGCTTCTGATAAAAACAACAATCAGGTGGAATTCAGGATTGCCAAACTCAACCAGGTTTGGGAAAAGGCGATACGAGTAAGTAATGTGACAGGTTAAATATATACAATATATTATAAATACACAATAATACATTTTCTGATTGTCATGCTTATATCATTGTGTTTAACTCTTACTCTATAGTATTTAATGACTGCTTAGATTTTTATAACATGCGTTGTTTTGAACATTATAATGTTCCTTACTATACATCACCATTTTTGCTTTAGATGCAGCTTCCACCGGTGCGGCTCTCAGAACTGCACAGTGACTTGAAGATCCAGGAGAAAGATGAACTTCAGTGGAAAAAACTGAAAGCAGAAGGGTTGGACGAGGATGGAGAGAGAGAAGCCCAGCTCAGACGCAATTTTAATAGTAGGATTGGACTGTTTTTGTTTGGTAGTTAGTTATATGGAGTATGAACTTGACAAACTCTTTTCTTTCCTTTGTTTACATATTTCCTTTTGCTGCTGGAAGCTGGGACGGGACATATTAAAGAGAAAATGTTATTGTTTTCATGTTATGAAGCAAACTAGTAACTTAAATGGCTATAACTTTAATATCTTTCTTTGTTTGCACAGTTATTCTAGCAAAGTTTGGAATGGATGGGAAAAAAGACACCCGGACATTGGACAGCAACAGACTGAAAGATCATGATGTTAAAGATGGAGACACATTTGAAGACCCGAGGCTGGACAAGTTGTGGAACAAGGTAACTGATGGGACAAAACAACTGCTAGAGTGTGACTGTGTAACTCATTTGCAGATTTACAGACTTGTTCACTTATTACTGACTTTGCTGAAAAGTTCTCATGAACCTTTGATCCTCAGGCTAAGACTTCAGGAAAGTTCTCTGACGAGGAGCTCCAGACCTTGCAGAGAGAATTCCATCACCATAAAGACAAAATCAACGAGTATAACATTGTCATGGACACTGTCAGCCGGACAGAAGGTATTATAAAAATGGAATATATAAAAAGAATTTGGTCCACTTCATATTAAAAACAAACTACGTTTCTAACCACAGTTTGAGGGCAGAAGTTTCAACCATTTTCAACATCTTGTCTAGTTATCGTAGTTGGCTAGTTTTTTCTTTTGGGAAATGGACCCCATTTGTTTAATAATGGGTCTGTTTGCATTTTTAACTCCTGTTTACATTCTCAGTCTTTGTCTTCGTCTTTCAGAACCTAATGAATAAATGTCTCTTGCACTGTTTTTTCCATCAGAGGTCCATAAGAATGTAATCACTCCTCTTGAGGGTGACATGAAGGAACAGGTTCTCCATCAGAAACATGCAGATCTGAAGCAGAGAATGAGGGACCTTAACCAGGGCTTTGAACGACTCCGCAAGATCACCCATGAGGGTTATGGTGCTGACAGTGGTGGGGACCCTTGCTTAGGTTGCTTGCTCCATGTTTTGTAATTGGATTGCTTCATGACTTTCTAATCCTCTCTGTTTATGGCAGAATTTAAGGAGCCACGAGTCATAGAGCTTTGGGAGATGGCAAAAAGATCTAATCTCAGTGAAGACGAACTCGACTCTCTTAAAGTAAGATTCTTTGCTTATGTCGTAACATGAATACCATTCAGATTATGACTGTACATATAAGGTTACTGCTAAATATTGCATTTCAGTTTCATTTAAATATGCACGGCCTTACACGTTTCTTCTGCTGTCATTTAGGAGGAACTTAGACACTTTGAAACCAAGGTGGAGAAGCACCAGCACTATCAGGAGCAGCTGGAACTGTCTCATCAGAAACTGAAGCATGTGGAGGCCCTGGGAGACAAAGATCACATAATGAGAAACAAAGAGAAATACAACGTCCTTGCTGAGAAAGCACGAGAAATGGGATACAAGGTAGAGCTGGAAATTGGGTTTTAAAATAAATTTTTTTTTGCTGATTGTATTTTGGAATTTTTCAGGCATATCATACACGTCTTTTACCATAGTCATTGAAGGATTAGTTCACTGAATGAACATTTTCTGATAATTTACTCACCCGCATGTCGTCCAAGACGACAACTCCACTTCCAGATGATTTACTCACCCCCTTGTTATCCACAATGTTCATATCTTTCTTTCTTCAGTCGTAAAGAAATTATGTTTTTTGAGGAAAACATTTCAGCATTTTTCTCCATATAATGGACTGGTATGGTGCCCCGATTTTGAACTTCCAAAATGCAGTTTAAATGCGGCTTCAAACGATCCCAAATGTGGTTGTAAACTATCCCAGCCGAGGAAGAAGGATCTTATCTAGCAAAACGATCGGTTATTTTAATAAAAATAATACAATTTATATACTTTTTAATGCCAAACGCTCATTTTGTCTTACTCTGCCTGGACTGTTTTTGTTTCTGGTTCATGACAGTTAGGGTATGTCGAAAAACTCCCATCTCATGTTCTCCTTCAACTTCAAAATCATCCTGTATCTCTGTTTTACATTTTTTGTTAAAGGTTTTTGATCATCTTTGCCTGTTCACTTTGCAAAGACTGGGTCGGTACTTCTGCAGCGATGTAGGATGATTTTGAAATGATTTTTGAAATTGAGGGAGAAAATACGATTGGAGTTTTTCGACATTCCCTAACTGTCTTGAGCCAGAATACACAGAGTTCAACGACTGCAAGGCAAGATGAGCGTTTGAGAATAAAAAGTATTTAAATTGTATTTTTTTTAATGTAAATAACTGACCGTTTTGCTAGATAAGACCCTTCTTTCTTCAGCTGGGATAGTTCACAACCGCATTCGGGATCGTTTGAAGCCACATATAAACTGCATTTTAGAAGTTCAAAATCGGGGCACCATATCAGTCCATAAAAATGCTGAAATCTTTTCCTCAAAAAACATAATTTCTTTACGACTGAAGAAAGACAGACATGAACATCTTGCGTAACAAGGGGGTGAGTAAATTATTTGTAAATTGTTTTTCTGGAAGTGGACTTCTCCTATCAGGCTTTTGAGGAAAACATTCCAGGTTTTTTTCTCCATATAGTGGACTTCAGTGGTGGCCAACCTGGTTGAAGGTCCAATTTGCAGTTTCAATGCAGCTTTAAAGGACTCAACACAATCGCAGCCGAGGATTAAGTGTCTTATCTAGTGAAATGATCTGTCATTTTCTAAAAAAATTAAAATGTGTATATTTTTTTTAACCGCAAATGCTCGACTTCATGCATTATGTAATCGCATGTATGATGTAGAAGTACCGACCCAGGGTTTACAAAGCGAACGTGCAAAGAGAGTCAAACACCCTTTACAAAAAAACAAGAACAATGTTGGATGATTTTTGAGGGTAAAGTGACAGTTTTTTGCCCTACCCTACCTTTTTGAAACAAAGTACACAGACAAAGAACTATCCACGCGTGACCTTTCCAAAATGATTAATCTCAGAGCTAGTGCAAGACAAGCAGTGGCTAAAAAGTATATAAATTTGTATTTTTCTTAGAATATTATCAATTGTTTTGCTTGATAAGACCCTTATTCCTTGGTTGGCATCGTGTAGAGCCCTTTGAAGCTGTGTTGCAACTGCAATTTGCACCTTCAACCCACTGGCCACTATTAAAGTCCACTATATGAAGAAAAATCTTGGAATGTTTTCCTCAAAAACCTTAATGCCTTTTTGACTGAAGAAAGAAAGACATACACATTTTGGATGACATGGGGGTGAGTAAATTATCAGGAGATTTTTATTCTGGAAGTGAACTAATCCTTTAAGAAAGCTATGAGTCATTGGAATCTGTAATAATGCTGTCACACTTTTTTTCTTTAGATGAAGAAACACTTGCAGGACTTGACGAATAAGATTTCCCGAAATGGATTGCAACACAATGAACTCTGAATAACGTTTTTGTCACCATGCAGCACTACTGTTTGCTATGATCGATCAGAGGTCACATATGCTGTATTCTAAAATGTTATTCAACACAGATGGGCCAGGCTTAAAAAGGTAGAGCATATTGTACATGAATTTAACATTTCCACTGGGAAGCCAGACTGTATGATAAATTATTTTTAAATGGTACTGAGCAGTGATGAGTTCTGCTTTTGTGATGATTTCCTGTTTTATGTTTGTGCAGTAAATGGCCACAAGCTGATTTAGCCAAAACGCTAATGTATGTTATCCTTGTACTATTAGGTTTGGCCAGATTTGTTTGTGGCTCCATTATTAATATTTAATAATAGTTGCTAAACAACAAATGCACAATGAAATATGTGTAGAAAAACATTAACATTGCTCCAAAACATGAGCACACAGAATAGATTTCAATGTTTTTAGTATAAACTGTTAAAGCTTCCATTTCAATAATTTTTATACCCCAGTCCTGAGCATCCTAAGATTTAAACTGAATAATACCCATTCATGAACAACAGTGCTACCCCTGTACAGGCTTGATTTAATATTAGGATAACAGCTAAACTTGAGAGATTCAAGAAAAAGGAGTGCTTCAATGAAAAAGGCTAAACAAGGGCGAAGTGTAATGGAGAAAGCTAAAAAAATAAATAAATAAAAGACAAGCTCAGGCACTTAAATAGCTGGACTTGGCAAGGCAGACCTTGAGTCAACCATTATATTGACTGAATCGCTAAATAGCATTGGGTACAAAACCCATCATCATGATTGACACTGTTGTCCCAAGGTACACTTGAATCATTGTTTAAACAGTCCCATCAGTCAGACATTTAAAATTTTTGCAAAAATTATGTGCACTAATTCTAATCTATGGCACTGTTATTACTAACTAGTTTGTGATTTTAAAATCCTCATATTCATGAAAATATGGTAATCCAGCATTGTAATGAATTAGGAATGTGATCTCCATAAATAATAGGATTGCTTTTGTACTAGTCCAGATTCTGCTCATTTCGTTACACATTTCATAATAAAACAATCTACCCAAGCCTTGTGTTTTCTATGACGTGATGTCAGACGGTTGCATCAAGCATTTAAGGATGAGCAATGCTAGTCATTATTGTATCATTTTTTATTACTACTACTACAGTCAATATAGAAATTTCAGAAAATATTTGAAAAAAAAAAAAAGTTCATGAAATATTTAAATGTGTAAATGTACAGAACAAAATTGGTCACCAATGAAAGTATATATTTACAGTCAACAGTTGTTGCATTTGGGATCTGCTTTCAGATTTATAACCTTTCTAATTCCATCTGAATGTTAAAAATGGAAAATAATACAGTCATACACAAAGTTGCATATAAAATGCAATTCAGCAATACATTTAGCATATACTGTACAGCAGTAGTTCTCAACTGAAAGCCCAACATAGTCCAATCCAGTTTTCAACTTTCAGTTTATATTTTGGTTGTATTTGGTGTTTTCCCATTTTAGATTAGAATTTGATATTTTCATTATATTAACAATTCATTAAGTTTAATATGGTCAAAGGGATAGTTCACATAAAAATGAAAATTCTGTCATCAATTACTCACCTTCACATCGATCCAAACCCATAAGACCTTCATTCATCTTTGAAACGCAAATAAAGATATATTTGATTAAATCCAAGAGCTTTCTGAACCTGCATAGACATTCTGTGTTGCTGTCTGTGCAGGGTCAGAAAGTTCTCAGATTTCATTAAAAAAATCTTAATTTGTGTTTTACAAAGAAGAACGAAGGTCTTATGGGTTTGGAACGACATTAGAGTAAGTAATTAATGACAGAATTTAAACCTTTAAGTCATACTGAGGCCTCCTTAGTGGGCCAAGGACCCCTGGTTGAGAACCACTGATATACAGTGGAGTCTGAACGTAAGAGACCACTACCAACAATTATTCTAATATGCATTTCTCTAACATTTTTTTCAGCACAGCAATTTGAAAAAGTTAAATTAAAAAACATATATGAATTTAGGATTTCTTTAAAAATGACAAAATACATTTGAGCTGCATGAACTCCAAAAGCAACTGATGATACACATTCTGTGCCTCAGTTGATGCAAGAAAAAAATTATTAAAAGTTGTTTTCAAAAATTTGCTCACAACTGACAAAAGTGACCCAATAATATGACACCATCTTAAAATGTTATATTAAATCGGGGTGCCCAAACTCAGTCCTGGGGGGCCGGCGTCCTGCAGATTTTAGCTCCAGTTTGCCTCAATATACTTTCTACAAAGCCACTGGAAGCCACTTTAGCCAAAAAAGTGTAATGGCTAAAGCTAGTAAGAGCTTGATTAGCTGGTTCAAGTGGATCTAATTGGGGTCAGAGCTAAACTCTGCAGGACACCGGCCCTCCAGGACCGAGTTTGAGGCCCCCCATATTAAATATATATTAGCATTATATACATATAACATTTTCAAAATGCAAAAAACAGGTTTAAAAGGAAAAAAAATCTATATTTTCAATGTGGTCTCAGACGTTTTGACTCCACTTCATTACATATTCAGGTGAGTGTTCCTCTCCTCTTCTGTTCTAGTTCCTGTAGTCTCTCCTCTCGGCCCTGTGCATGCTGGGCTCCCACCCTTTGTGCTGTCTCAGTCGCAGTGATGTCAATGTGGGCATATTTTGTGCTGGAGCCGGCCGCTGTTCATAAACACAATTTCATTTCATTTCATTTTATTGTATTTGCAAGGTTGCATATATTACAGTTAAAGGAATAGTTCATGTTCTTCCAAACCCATAAAACCCAACTTCGGAACAGATATTTTTGATAAAGGTGACCAGATTTCTGAAATGAAAACCAGGGACATTTCCAAGTTTAGTGGTCAAAATATCACTGAAATCTCACTTGTGATTACCTACTAAGTAAAAAACGGGGACAATATGTTTTTGTTTTTTTAATGGTTGTGGATTCAATATTAATATCATAATTGATAATTACAATGATGTTTGAGGATCAAACTTATACCGTAGTTTTTCATACAATACTAAATAGTAACTATTGCAAATAGCAAAGATATGAAAACAGTGGTATTATGGCTTTAGAAGAACACATTAAAAACACAACTATAAATATGAGAACATATGATAGATAAAACTATACAAATATGTTATTTTCAAAATGTATTTAACATTTTCACAGCTGAGTACAATAATTACAACTTTTTGAATTTTATGTTAATTTTGACCACAAAGTATGTGCTTACTGCAAATGTAATTGTGTGAGTGTAACACAGTGTCCTAACTACACACGACAAGACAAGAGTTTTTGTCCTAACTAGCCACAACGGCGACACGCAAAACTTCTATTTTATAAGCGGTGTCTATTTCTACGATGTTGTGGCTGAAACAACAACATGCAAACTATGACAACTATAATCTCAGGTACAGATTATGTGCTTTATTCAATGTTAAAAGTATCTAATGTGAGGTTGAATATCATATTGTGTGACATTTATAGCCATACTGAAAGCAACAAATCATTTACCTCAGATCTAAAATATATGTAAGCAAACATATACAAACATAAACATAAACTGCAAACTCAATACGAATCAACAAGTGTTTTCCATGACTAAGATAGTATCAGCCACTCAGTATGTAGTTTTAATAATGTCTAAAATGTTTAATATTTATGAATTAGATTATAAATTTGTCCATTTCATTGGCAGTGCAGTAGTTCTGCGCTTTTGAATGGCTGTGATATCTTAGAGTTTCTGTCACGTCGCGCTGTCAGTGTATTTGCGGGTTGTTTTGAACGTGCTGTAAAATGGGGACATTTCCGGGGACAGGACACCAAAAACCGGGACTGTCCCTGGAAAACGGGGATGTCTGGTCACCCTATTTTTGATGAAATTCTGGAGCTATCTAACCCTGCATAGAGAGCAACGCAACTGACACGTTCAAGACCCATAAAAGTAGTAAGGTCATCAATAAAATAGTCCATGTGACACCAGTGTTAATTTTAAGAAACTACGAGAGTACTTTTCGTGTGCAAAGAAAACAAAAGTAACGACTTAATTCAACAATTACTTTTCTTCCTTGTCAGTATTCGATGCACGTTCACAAGAGTACCACGATGTTATTACTACCTTTCTGGGCCTTGAACGTTTAATTTACATTGCTGTCTATGCAGAGTCAGAAAGCTCTTGGATTTCATCAAAAATATCTTAATTTGTTTTCAGAAGATCAAAGGTCTTATTTGTTTGGAATGACATGAGGGTGAGTAATTAATGACAATTTTCATTTTTGGGTGAACTATCCCTCTAAGACTTACACATTGGTGCAAAAAATCTATTTCAAGTAATTACAGGTTTTTTTTCCATTCATCAAAAATCTTCTGAAAAAACAGTTTAAAAAATATATATATATTAAGCAGCACAACTGTTTTCAACTTTGATAATTACTTGAGCAGCAAATCAACATATTGGAATGATTTATGAGTAATGGATGCTGAAAATAGCTTTCCTATTACAGAAATAAATGACATTTTACATTTTATTAAAATAGAAAAGTTACCTCTAATTGTCATAATATCAAATAAATGCAGCCTTGGTGAGCATAAGAGACCTTTTTCAGGTCGGAGCCATGATCAAACATGAGTAGTATATATGAGAGAAACACAGTGACAGTGACAAACCTCTGACAGTGTGGCTTGACTCTGGACGGTCCTGCAGATCCAACTCCATATAGTGCAGCTGGCGTTTAGACGTAGGACTGATGGGGATGTTCACATAGTTGACAGAATCACTTTGAAGTTTTTCAGTAACTGTAAGTCCTGTTTCTCCTGCAAGACCATAACACAACCCAATTCATGCACAGTTGCCAATGAAACAGAGCGAATGAAATGCAGTGATCAGATGGTGATATATTGTATAAGAAAGGGTCGTCTCAATTACCATACTCTCCAGCTCTGAACGGTGTCCACCTGGATGCATCAGCCATAAATGCCATCTGCTCATAATTGCCTTTTGGATCAGCTGAGAAGGACAAAAAACCATTTATGAATCACAAGTAAGCTATTCATTTAGAAAGAAAACACACCAGGCTTTATTTATGCTCCAAATCATTAAATTGTTAATCAGCAGAAAACAATCTGACCTGGCATATTGCACACACAAATATCAGATATCCAGTGACAACAAAACATCACACTATGTTTAGATGTAACAGCCTGATGCTGAAACTAGAATCACTTTATCAGTCAATACAGACAAGGAGCTTTAAGTGCTCAGGAGAGAGAGAGGCATGATGCACTTCCTGTTGAAATGACATCCAAGTAGGCTATCATTATTTGACTGAGAGACAGTGTCTTCAGAGGCCTTAACCATCATTATCATTTCAAAGCCAAATAACTGTATGATCCTCACCATCAGACTTTTGCTCCTCAGAACTGCTTCTTATCTCACACCTGCTCCTCTCCTCCACCTACAAGAAACACAAAAATGAATCAGAAATCCCCAAGCAGCAGCAGTAGATTTGTTTAATGCTGTATTTATTCTCTTTAAATGACTGAGCCAGCCATTTCTGCTTTCTTCTGCTGCTGTACACCACAAAAATATTTCAAAGTCACTGTTCAACTAAACATTTGTGGAAATATCGGACCATATTTTTCACAGCCTTGGCTGCTGCTGTACTTCTTTAAATTATATTTTACAACTAGCACTGACTAACTACACCAACACCCAGAACAAGCCTGAAGACATGCTTCTGGCTACAATAAGCAACTGAAATTCTACCACTATTGTGCTAAAAAAAAAGTATTGAATGCTGTAATCCACATGATTGAGAGTGGACTGTTTTTCAGTGTGAAATATTGATTGGCCTGAATAGGAAAACATCAGGATTTTTTTGTTTGCTGTTCGGTCAAAGCAGGTTGTTTTAATAGCTTTTTATTGCTTTCTCAGATCAACCTAGAGCATGTGGCGAGATGACAAACGCATTTAAATTCATACTGCAAACTGGTTGTGCCTCCCCACTGATGCATCAACGTGATGGCTGAGCATGATCCAGAGACACAGACGGCTGGAACAGTCTTTGGATTTGTGCTGGAACGCTGGATTCCGTGATTAGAGGAGTGCATAACGAAAAACTGATGCTGAATCAACACTGCCCTGATCAGCTGCAAAAGTCTGATTTTGTTGGTAAAGTTTTAGTCCAAATCTAGAGAACATTTTGTCCACATACTTTGACAAAAGATGCATTTAGACTCAGAAATAGCTGTGAAGTTATCCAGTTTAATCAAAACACATTTGTCTGGGAGCAATAGGTTTCACTGATTTGCATTGTTTGCTTTGTAGTTTCTTTACATCCAAGTTCTTTAAGTTTCTTATAGCAAATGAAGGCTAAAAAGTTAATTTAAAAGACCATCAGGAGTATTTAAGTAAAGAATTTAACCTTTCTACTTCTATTTCCTAAGAAATACTAGTTCTGTAATGGTTCCATTAATGATACTTTTAGTAGTATTAAGGAATAAATGGACACACGAAATGTCATTCTGTTCTATTCCTTTACTATATATTAAAGGCACAGCAAGTAATTTGTCCTGCTAGAGGCCACATATTCAAAACAAACAAAGAAATAACGGTGTAGTTTGATGACGCCTGATTGAGTGTGGAATCACAGAAGCTGTCGTCTTCATTGCCACAGCCAATACAATCCGATGGGACTTGGGCTGAAATCACGTTCATGGGAGGAAGATTTAGTAACGCCACTTTAGTATGAAGCAGGGTGGGGCTGAAAACCGTGGAAGCAAAATGAGGCCACTGGAGCGTTTGCTAATGAGACAAGTGTGACACACGGTTCGAAAGCAGCGGAGCTTTTATTATGCCACACTCGACTGGTTCTGCAATTTCTGGTCATGCATATACAGGGTAAATACTAGATACATCTGAGTGTGTTGAAAGTCCTGTTATAATAATAACATATTAAAGCGTCTGGTGTTTCCATATTTTTTTATGAAAGCAGAAAACCAGAAATCAAGGGTGTATGACATCATTGGCAGGCGACGCATTGACAAGGGACAGGACACTAGTTAAAACTGCTTATTTTTCTGGATTTAAACATTTTTGGAAACATTTGGGATAATGTACATTACCAGTCAAAAGTTTTTGAACAGTAAAATTTTGAATGGTTTTTAAAGAAGTCTCTTCTGCTCACCAAGCCTGTATTTATTTGATCCAAAGTACAGCAAAAACAGTAAAAATTTGAAATATTTTTACAATTTAAAATAACTTTTCTATTTGAATATATATATATATATATATATATATATATATATTAAGATGTCATTTATTCCTGTGATTTCAAAGCTGAATTTTTAGCATCATTACTCCAGTCACATGATGCTTCAGAAATCATTCTAATATTCAGATTTGCTGCTCAAAAAATATTCAAATTAATATTATATTGAAAACAGCTGAGTAGAATTTTTTCAGAAAGTTCAGAAGAACTGCATTTATCTGAAATAGAAATAGAAATCTTTTGTAACATTATAAATTTCTTTATCATCACATTTGATCAGTTTAAAGCATCCCTGCTAAATAAAAGTTTTAATTTCTATAATTTATTTCCAAGAGACTCCAAGCTTTAAATGGTATAGTGTATAATGTTACAAAAGCTTTTTATTTCAGATAAATGCTGAACTCTGAATTTTTCTATTCCAGAAGTCAAAGAATCCTGAAAAAAAAAAAACAGTTTTAAATATTGATAATGACTATAATAAAAAATGTTTCTTGAACAGCAGATCAACATATTTGAATGATTTCTGAAGGATCATGTGACACAGAAGACTGGAATAATGATGCTGAAAATGTAGATTTGATCACAGGAGTAAATTACATTTTAAAATAAATTCAAATATAAAACAGCTATTTTAAATACTAAAAATATTTCAAAATTGTACTGTAACAATAAAAATCGTACTTTTCAAAAACTTTTGACTGGAAGTCAACAAAATGCTTTTTGGATATTTTAATCAAAAAATCGTAAATGTGCCTTTAAACTACAAAACTAACAAAAATGTGGTAACATGCACTTTTGTTCAAATGTTTGGGGTCAAAAACCTTTAGTCGGCAATGATGTAATAAATCGACAAAAAACTGACATTTATAAATGTTACAAAGGATTTGAAATAAATGCTGTTCTTTTGAACCTTCTATTAATCAAAGAAACCTAAAAACATGCTTCCCAGTATCCACAAAAATATTAACCAGCACAACTGCTTTTAACATTGGTAATAATAAAAAATATTTCTTGAGCGATATTTCTTGAAAGAAAAAAAAAAAAAAACATCAGCTCATATGAGTTCTTTCTGAAATAAGACTACACCGGTCTGTTTCATGCAGTTGGTTCACGACACCTCTGAATAAGTAACACCGGAAACTCTTAGTATGGTGTTTCATCAAAATCAGCTGAAAGATGCGGAACCGCTCACAGAAAGACAAACAGAAAAACAACAAGAAAACAAATCTTGTTACCTTTCCTCCCCCACAGTCAGGACAGATGGCGGGCTGTGGTTGCGGTGTGGTGGAACCTTCAGGTGGCGCTGCTCCTTCACCACACCAGTTGAATCTCTGCGGGACAGTTTGTTTGGGGGTTTCATCTGCAGCCACGGCCTCTGGTCCCAGAGCTCCACATTCAGGTCTCTGTCCCTGGGTTGTGGAAGTCAAAAACTGTTCCTGACTGGAGGATTGCTGTTGTAAGACCCTGCGGGGGACGTCGTAATGCTGCTGAGGTGGATTAGGTACCTGGTACATGGCGGCCTGCATTTGAGCAGCCTCTCGGAGTGGACACACACACGGTTTGTGCTCAGGAATTAGTGGAAATGTCCGTACTGGAGTGTTGATAAGGGAGTTCGAGATTAAATTGGGGTTTTGAGGGAGGCTTGTTAAGGATCCAAACTCATCAGTATCTCCATGTGCAATATCCATACTACCAGTGTAGGAGGAGAAGCTTCCAGAATACGAAGAGTGGCTTCCGGTAGCAATACCGCTGTCTGTTGAGCTCTGGCGTCCCGCCTCTTGAAGGCCTCTAGGGTGAGGAGGCTTGGATGGGGGACGGAGCCCTCCCATCATAGCTCCATACAGACGCTCATCACTGGACGTGCTGACAGAACAGGCTGTGCTCTTAGATCCCACAACCCCTAACAGGGATGATGCTGATGATGATGGTTCGACAGGGGTGGGGTGTCTGACCGGCTCAGGCCATATTGCCAGGCGGCTGCCCAGGCTGTTATCAGAATGGCTGGCCTCAGAGGAGGAGCTGGAGATGCTCCGATCATCTCCTGCCAAGGAGGCGCCATAACTGAAGGTGGAGGCTGATCATTTATGACAAAGAGAGGAAGTGATTAACAAATGACCGCCTGGAAACAGGCCTCATGTTAGCATTGTACATCCATTTCAAAAAGGGAGTGACACAAAAAACAATTACGATATAATGATGTTCGGTTATATTTTTTTGGTGGAACACAAAGGAGAATTTTATAATGTTTGTAAAGTGTTTTAAAGAGATAGTTCACATAAAAATGAAAATTACCCCATGATTTAGTCACCCTCAAGCCATTCTATGTGCATACAATTGGAGTTATATTAAAAAAATGTTTTAGTTCTTCCAAATTTTACAATGGCAGTGAATGGCTGTTGAGATTTTAAAACAAAATAAAGTGCATCCATCCATCATAAATAGTGCTCCACATGGCTCCGGTGGGGGTTAATAAAGACCTTCTGAAGTGAAAAGTGAAGTTTGTGTAAGAAAAATATCCATATTTAAAACTTTAGCTAACTGTCGAACACGATTCACGAGAAAGTGGCATTCCAGCGGATGACGTATGACGTAGACGTAGCGTAATCTCCGGTGAGAAGTTACGAACACGGAATTGCAAAGGAGAGAGCAAAACAAAATGAATTAGAAGTACAAAATGAGGATTTGTAAAGATAAACGTCAGAGGATTTCAACAAAAGCCAAGAGTAGACTGGTTTTCCTTTGCTGTAAACAAAACTGGGTTCTCACGAGACTAGCATATTCTCACACAAACGCATCGATTTGCTTCAAACAACCTTTACTAACTTTCCAGAGCTGTGTGGAGTACTTTTCATGATGGATGGATGCACTTCATTAGACTTCAATCAACAGCCATTCACTGGCATTATAAAGTTTGGAAGAATGGAATCCATATTTTTTTGTGAGAGGAACAAACTAAACTTTACATCTACTTCTCCATGATTTTTTTCTGGAAAACTTTAATCTGATTGGCCAATCACTGCATTCTGTGGGCAAGTATTTTTGAATAAACAACATGCTGGACCTAACAACCAACATGGCTAGTTTCATGTCTTTTGTATCACTTGTGCTCCCTTTCTTTTTTATATGATAAAATAATTTTATATTTATTGTATGCTTATTTACTTATCTGGTAAACTGATAAAATAAGCAGTAGTATAGTCAGTCATTTTTTAAATAAATCCCTTCCGGATGAAGTTTCAGGCTTTAGTTCCCTTACAAAACCTTGCCCTCTGACATATAACAATAATAGGGAATAACGACTTCAATTTCCGTCTTTTTCCACACAAAGCATTTCAATGCCTTTCATGTGAAGGCTTTTATGATCCTTTTATAGTGCTTTTATGTCCTTTTGGAGCTTGACAGACATTATGTGCTGTTGCTGCATGGAAATGAAATATGTAAAGATTTTTCAAAAATTACTCTTTTATGATCTACTAAAAAAAATAAAAAGACAAGATGATGAGTACATGAAGACAGAATTTTCATTTTCTGATGAAAGGTTATTTACAAAAACCTTTCATTTTAAATACAACAGCTTCCGTTATGTGTATATTTCATGTATGGCTTTTCAGATTACCTGAGCTGCTGTGGTGACTACAAATCGACAGCATGCTGAGTCGTTTCTCTAGCTCACTGGCCTCCTGGCTAATCCTGTCTTCTAAAGATGACGGGTTAGCACTGGGGTCTATGGAAACAGAATCTCATTAAATTTTAATTAAACTAATACAATGAGCATTCATCATTCATACGCACATGCACCAACATATATCCTTATGATCACACAAACATGCACCAGACAGCACTGAGCATTAAGTCATATATAATCCATCACTGTTCTACGACTGTCTCTGCTGGCAGAATTACTGGAGCCACTGGCCACATTTATCAGTTACTACTGGTACATCACAGACACAGCCTCACAGCAATAATCTCTCACACAAACACGCATGCACACGTCCCACACTCACACACGGCTAGATTTGAGACCTCCTTTTGAATATGGCAGTCGGTTGGTAATCATTCTCTCTCACAATAGAATAAATCAGGACACTGAACATAAAGTGCTCGAATGAGATAATAAATCAGTCAGGGGAGGACAAATAAATAAAGGGTCTCGAAAAAAAACGCAACTGGAACAAAACTAGAGGAAAGGAACGGCAAAATATAGCATAGTAAAGTTAACATGGAGGCATAAATATTTTTTGAATCTTATTAGCATGAAAAATCAATTTCAAGCTGGTCTAACAGCGCAACAAGCATTCAAGCAATGCTACAGACAACAAACAGACTGAAAAATCAATATTTCACAATCAAAAACAAAATTTTTAAGCTTCTATACAGCAGTTCCTTAAACAACTGTTTAACATGTATGTTAAAATTAGAGGTCAACCGATATTGGATTTTACCGATAAGACAACTAGGTTGGAACACACTGTCCGATACCGATTAATCAACCGATAGTTTTTAAAATGGATACTGAATGGAAAATAAATAGTGCTCTATTATTAAAAAAAGAGCCTACTGAGCCATACTTTGTAAATGAATAAAAATATTCATATTAATTATATATTGATCATTACAGTTAGTTCATTGTTCATTAATGTTAACAAAAGCAACTAAATTTTTTAAAAAATATATCAGTAAATACTGAAATTAACACAGTCTAACAAGGAACAATACTTCTATTCTACAGCTTTTATCAATCTTAATGTTACAAATGGACTCATATTGTAAAGTGCTACCATTATATCAACAATCAAGCTAAAGATGGCCATCTTTAAATATCTACACAAAGGCCACAGTACTGAAATTACATACATTTGGATATTGTGTACTTTCACAATTTAACTGCTTCTATTCTAGAACATTTATGGTGATCTAATCAAAATATAAAAATATGTTAGTCACACAACAGGCAAAAGTGCACCGCCGCCTCTAGAAGAACTCGCAGCTATCCGGTATCACACATATTGGATGCGTCGCATTCAATTCAAGTGGTGGTCTACAAGACTTTATTTGATCACCAAACAGGCAAAAGTATATTGCTGTCCTTTCTCCACTAATACAGCATCTGGTCAACAAATTCATCGCTTAGTAATGAAATGAAAACATGCACTACAGTATACTGTACACACGGTTTCGTTGGCGATGTTTTAAATCCGCCTTTGAAGTGTCCCGTTCTGTGCAGCGCGGAGTGCCACGTCTAAACAAACGGCACATGCTCTCTTGCTGTATAACAAAGACTACAGGGATTTTGCTGTATAATGACGACCTTCTCAGCCACTCCAGCAACAGACCCAACCCCGAAAAAACTATCGGCATGGATTTTTGCCAATAACCGATAGTTCCGCCAATCATCTATCGGTGCTGATTAATCAGCAAAACCAATACATCGGTCGACCTCTAATTAAAATGCTCATTTTTGTGCACGTACAGTCGAAAAAAAAAACAGAACTGGGAGTGTGAAGATAAAAAGCTGAAAGGACATTTGCTTTTTGCATATTTAAATAGGTTTGTCATTGCGCAGTTTATCTGCTCTGTGATATTCCTCCCCAGAATACTGAATAAATTGAGAAGTGACTTGGCTATCAATAACATGTACAGCTTATTTATCACTGGCAAACTCTTGCACAACCTTCAGTGAATGTCAAAGATTAAAATACATCAAGTGCACTTAATTAATGACACTTAATGACTGCCAGAACAACTGCCCTGACATCCCAGTGTGATGAACGACAGATGAGAACTTAATGTAATGTGGCATTACATTAATCTGAGAATTCAAAGAATGTGTAGTCATAAAAATTTAACAAACTTTAAGGCTTTTTGATTTTTATATTGAAACTTTCCTACAGCAATCACAGAAATGGGGAGAATTTATTGAGGAAAAAAACTGGAAAAAGCTTTCAGCATGATTACAATCAAGCTTTTATCATCATCACCATCATCAGAATTGTGATGAAAATGATTGAGTTGTTTTCATTGCTGGTCCACCGAGAAATACACAAATATCCATTTTTGAATAATCATATTTTTAAGACTAGGGCACAACATCAATGTAATAAAGGGGGGGGGGTAGCACCTGTCAAAACATAAGTCCACACTATATAGATCATCTCTGTAAATGGGTCTGTGTAAATGAGAAGTCATTTAGCATGCACTTTTTCCAAGAGAAGCCCTGGAGCAGCTTGGGCATAATATTGGAGCTTCACTGATCAATCTTTCTATAGTTTGAACTATCCCACACGCTCTCTATGTCGAGAGCCATTTTAACTACGGCTGTGCTAATTTTAGCTATGAACTGCAGAGCTTTAAGCCACTTCATATCCATATCCTTCTAACCGTGTGCCAGCTCTCTACAGGTTTCTGTTCACACAAATCATGACAGCATACAATCTTTCAGCTAGACTGTATCATTTTGGCTCAATATCACTGGTTCAGCAGCTCAATTAAATGATTCTCTGTGTTCCAGTGTGGCGGTTTGATCTATAAAATGATATGTCAAACTCATTAAGGTTTAATATACTATTATGCTTACGTGGTAAATCTATCTAGGACCGATCAATAAACTAAATGTGAATCTTACATTGATTTTCAGGACAATAATTCAGTATTCGGGAAGTCATGTTAGGTTCCATTAAAACAGATATGCACCACAAAGATATTATTATCCTCCGTCAAGATGGAGCCACTGAGTGCCTGCCTAGATTTAAAAAGCGACCGCCGTTACAAAGTAAGACTCGTTAAAGTTCATTAAACTTAATTAATGTGATTGACAGCAGCATCCGGCTACAGCTAGATGTAAATATCTGCCAGTGCTTTTTCAGTAATAAAAATATTACATTATTACAGTCACATAATTTGCCTGATGAAAATAATAGGACAAATGTGCTATTATATATTTTCTTTTTACTAATTTGAATAAATACATGTACTACACTTAAAATATTTTTGATTATGAAATCCAAAACTAGGGACATGAATTCATTATGAACAGTTTCAGAATGATTTATTAACTCGTGTTCTGTTTTGGGTCTCAGAGACTCAGGAATATTTTAACAACTCAAAAACATATGTAACATCAAATTGACTTTTAAATATGAGAACTGATTATGAACAAAATTTCAGTGTGATAACACATTTCAAATGTTTGTCACATTAAAAATGTTGGAGATCTCAGATAATCCAATTTAAAAACATTAAATAACGCAATGCTTTTTTTTTTAGGGCTGTCAAACGATTAATCACGATTAATTGCATACAAAATAAATGTTTGAATTTGCCTAATATATGCGTGTACTATGTGTAATTATCATTTATATATAAATACAAACACATTTATGTACATATTTAAGAAATATTTACAAGTATATGTATTTATTATAATTTTTATATAATTTATATTATATAAAAATAAAAAATATTTTGTACATAAATAACATATTTCTCTTAAATATATACATTAATTTGTGTGTATTTATATACAGACATAATAATTACACACAGTACACACACATTTATTAGGCAAACTCAAACTTTTATTTTGTATGAGATTAATCGCAATTAATCGTTTGATAGCCCTACTTTTTTTACATGATAAAACTCTGAATCATTACACTTCTGCTAATTGTTTATTATTTTAATTTCACATTTCTGAGAAGTGCATGTTGTGTGGTAAAACAGAGGGATGCAGCTCCAATAATATCAGCCTACTAGGACTGGGTTTTGACACAAATTTCATGATTTAATTTTGATTCACAAGCTTGAAAGCAATTTTCTTAAGGAAAAAAAAAATCTCTCAAACAATGCTGTAAAATATGGAAGCCCGTTTCCGCCACTGAAATAAAAAATAAAAGGTAATTACGACTTTTTATCTCATAAGTCTGACTTTTTTTTCTCAGTATTGTCATATAAACTCACAATTCTGACTTTTTTTCTCAGAACTGTGAGACATAAACACAATTGCGAGTTATAAAGTCAGAATTGTGAGAAAAAAGTGAGAACTGCGAGATACAAAGTCGCAATTGTGAGAAAAAAAGTCAGAATTGGGAGATGTATGCAACTTTGTATCTCGCAATTCTCACTTTTTTTCTCGCAATTGTGAGTTTGTATCTCGCAATTCTGACCTTTTTTCTCAGGAATTATGAGATACAAACTCGCAATTGCGAGTTATAAAGTCCAGTTCTGAGGAGGAAAAAAATATGTTCATATGTTCACACAATTCTGACTTTATAACTTGCAGTTGTTGCAGTTGTGAGTTTATATCTTACAACTTTGAGAAAAAAAGTCAGAATTGCGCGTTTGTATTACGCAATTCTAGAAAAAAGTCACAATTGTGAGATAACAAGTCGCAATAACCTTTTTTCTTTTTTTATTCATTCAGTGGCAGAAATGGGCTTCCATAGTAAAATGTACATAAGAGTCAGCTGGTACTACATTACTATAATATTGAAGGTTAAAATGAACTGATTTATATACAAACACTTAAATTACACTTAAGTTTTTATAATATTAAAGTTACAATTGCATAATTATATTTCTGCACCAATTTGTTTTTTGAAATATAAACATTTTAATGGTGGCTCTCATTAAAATTTGACAGATTTATTCAAACAGTAAACATTAAAGAACAGTAAAAATTATAATGAATATGTTATATGGTGCATACATTTAGCAAAATGCTCCTCCCTAGAGTTCATTTTTCTACCTGACTAACGACTTTATGGTAAAAAAAAAAAATTTAAAAAATCTGTGTTAAATGTGACGTTATGTGTTATTGATGTCTTTCCGCGGTTGAAAGGCAGAGTAAGCGATTACATTAGACACGATACAGATTTTGGTAAATTGTACTTTTTCTTTTAACATACCTTTGGACGTTCATTCATGTTTATTTCATTCTGTAACTGGTTAAAGCGAAGGAGATGATCAGTTTGCGTGTGCTTCGCGCTCCTGCTTCTTTTTAACCGAGGCATCACAGCAATCTGTCACATTTATTGTTTGAATACTGTAATAAAATGGACAGAATTTGAAATCTAAGACTTTGTTTCATATCAAAAGTAACAAAGCACAAAGCTTATTGTTAATTATTTGAATGGGAGGTGAACTACAATGTTCCGTTTATTAACTGAACACAGGCTAGACTAACTGAGTCTTGAGATTTAAGAATCAATATCATTACATAAAAATAAGAATATGTTAAAATCAAGAAATGTATTTTTTTTTTTTACACTTTTTACACTGCCTACTGGCTTTTTGATTAGATCAAAGAGTCTCTAAATTAAAAAGAAAGGAAAATAAAAGGCTAATTTAAAAATGAGTCCTATTATTTTTACATATACATAACTTGAGTCTCTAGGACTCCAAACATTAAACCAGTAGTCAATCTGAGCAGAACATGAGTGTTCTGGAAGAGATAACACGAGAGAGGGAAACTTGACACCACATATCAATCATACACAGAGCTTAGACACAGATATGCACACACAGCTGACAGCTCACGCACATCAAGTTAATGAGGCCAACAGTGAGGACATGACAACTTTAAAATCTCTGAACTGAGATCTTACATCACACACCTCCACAAAAATGAACTCACCTGGCAGGACTGGACGCAGTCCAAACGGGCCCCTGCTTGGCGATATGCCACGAACAATGCAATCGAACAAAAAACTGATCTGTTCTGCTTCTGCGCACGCAAGGAAGAAAACACCAGCCCCTACAGAGACACAGAGAAGAGAAATGGCTCCTTAATGTCTTGAGCCTGTTTTATTCAAAAGACATAATGCACCATTTCGAATTCAGATTGATATTAATTGTCCATAGCACTGAACAGAAGATTAATTTCAGTAATAACCACAAGATTATTACAAATGGGGGAACATCAAGCTCTGAGCAGCTGAGAACATTCACATTTCACTGATTTACAATAAATGAATTATATAGACATTGAAACCAAGAAAAACGGTATGAGTTCATATATCATCAACAAACGCATTAGACATTCAATGTTTTTTGTAAAGGGTAATAGAAGACAGTGATATTTTATAACTAAAGACTGATTATTTTTGTTTATGTGTGCTGCAGAACTGTAGGTTTTGAATTATTTTATCCAAATACATGGAAGTTATGAATCGAAATGAAGTTTGCACTTTGAAACAAGAAACAAATAAGAAATGAAAGTTTATTTTTTGCACATTTAATTAAGCATAATTTATAATTTATGAAATAAGAGGATTGTGTACTAAGAAAACCTGCTTTGGTGCCCACACCTCCTCCATACAAACGTCAATGGCATCAACAAAGCCTGCAACACCTTTCAAACTAAAATAAGCGCTGGCAAAAGCATGGCTGAATGTTACTGAAAAGCACAAGCCATTAAAGAGTCTTGAGGCTTTGGGGAAAAGTGGGGTAACAAAGACCTTATTTGCTGTGAGATGCATTAATGATTCATTCGCAGTCAGATTATGACTGTTTTTCTTTGTAGGACATCAGGAGGAAAGAGAATTAGGTCTTTCATGGAGGTAAATATAGTCCTGTCAAATCCCTCAGCGTCACTGTGGAGACGGTGGGCAGTATAGGAGTGACAGTCCTTTATAAAAATAACCATAACACCCTTAGCTCTTGGTTTCATAATTCATAAACACACTGGCAGGCTATTAATACCTGAGACATGTGGCCATGTCTGTGGCTATTTACCATGTCCAGATTTTAAGAGAATAAAAAGGCCTACATCTGCTTTTTTATAGTTAAGCTGTTGTGTTTTTCACCATCAGCATTCATGAAAAAGCATGGCAAAATACTGCTGGCACTGAATAGACTGCATTGCATAGAATACCGTGTCCCACAACGCAAAGCGGTTGACCTTTAATTTCCAGCATTTCAAATTTTTTATGTATCAGCATTGTTTTTATCATTTTCTTGGCTTTTTAAAGTGGCAGATGTTTTGCACAAACTTTATGCAACTTCTACTTATAACAGTTGTCTTTGCATAAAGCACTGTTTCGTGTATTATTTATGTTATGTTATGCCATTTTTAAGGTTTCTAATATTGTTTTGGGAGTCTACTACAATAGGTTCACATGCATGCAAGGTCAAACCTTGCTTTGGTTTTCTCAAAATATGCATTTAATTTCACCTAATTTTCCAGCGACTCTCAAACAATTCATTTGGAGCAGTTCCTAGATTCAGCCTTTCTAAAGCCCTTCTTTCCATGAGCGTACTCTACTCTGATAAGTCAGATGGCCCGGTCTGTTGTGATTGGTCTATTATAATATTACCACCCCTTAATCTGAATATTTTCACCCACAGCACTGCCATTTAGTTTTCGCAAGTGACAATGATTTACCAGTTCTGACGCCATGGCAAACATTTGAGCAAAGCATGCTAACTGTTCTGTCATTGGCTCCACAAAACACTATTTAGAGCAGGGGTTCGCAAACTCGATCCTGGAGGGCCTGTGTCCTGCAGAGTTTAGCTCCAACTTGCCTTAACACACCTGCTAGAAAGTTTCTAGCATGCCTAGTAAGAGCTTGATTATCTGGTTTAGGTGTGTCTAACTTGGGTTGGAGCTAAAGTCTCCAGGACACCGGCCCTCCAGGACCGAGTTTGGGCACCCCTGATTTAGGAGACAAGACTAATACAAACATGCAAATTCTTTCCCAGCTGTTTACCTTCACAGACATAACTGACTGTTTTTGTAACTCATTTGTGTTTTTAACATTAACTTGTGTGTATCTGACAGTTTAAGCACAATAAGCCATGAAAGCGCACTTAGTTTAGTACTCACATGCCGTGTGACAGCCGATTTCTGTGCATGTGCTTCGAATTTGTGCGTTTAGAAAACCCGATATTAAAAGTTTAAACTGATATGGCTTTTAGCATGATTTCGGTGCGATACACATGATAATCAAAACCAAACAGATGTTTTTTTTTATTAGAGTATCTGAGGTACAAGCTGCAAAGGCACAGCCCTATTCTGGAAAAGGGGACAGGGAGCAGCAGATCATTTGCTTTTAAAGAGACATGCACCAAAACAGTATGTTTCTCCTTCTACTCAAAATGGGCATTTTTAAAATGATATAATAAAGGATCTGTGGCGTATTTTGAGCTGAAACTTCACAGACACATTCTGGGGACAACTGAAACTTATATTACATATTATAAAAAGGGGCACAATAGTTGTTCTTTAAATAGTAAGCCGTATCTAATCAGGTTAAGCTCAAATACTTGCAGAATAATGTAATTAGAATTACATTGTCAGTTTCAACTTGTTTTAGATCTCATGACATGTTTTTTCATTGTTGATGTCAGCCAAACTGTTCCACAAATGCCCTACCTGACAGCAGGGAAAACAGTGATCTACAATCTGTCCAAGTCTGTTGACAAACTAAGCCAGTGAACATACTCACACACGTTCACTCTCTGAAATCAAATGAGACAGCTGACACGCTCACTAATTGCACTGCCAGTATGTGTTTTGTCACCGTATGTGGCTTGTGACATTGAATCGCGCTAGAAACAGCAACAAGGCCATTTTTTCAATTTAATTCACTCTGTCCCAGAGCAACCAACTGCTGAATTACACTAATGGCAGTGGGAGGGACACGACCTCTGTGTGGCAGAGACCAATGGGAGCCAACAGTTGTCAAACTATAATGAGGTGAAGCACTGGCTAACAGATACGTGCTCCAGACAAAGTAATTATTTCACTGTGTGCATCTAAATGTGAACTTAGTATGCATTTTCCTGTATGTTTTTATGGATTTTCATACATTTTCAGAATGTATACAGTGTCAGTAGTGGTTTTAAAGCAGATTAAAATTTTAATTGAACAAGGTCTCTTTATACGGATGACTAAGCCCAGACATAATCTGCAGATCTTTCGATTTGCATTTTCTGATTTTGAAGGAACATTAATTAAATTAATTACACAGAGGCTAATTGGTATCTGTAAACTTTATCAAATTAACCAAAACATTTAGCATATTTTAAATTTTTACATCTTGATTTATTTTGAATTAATTAATTATTAAGATCTGAAACAAACATGTATTATAGTTCTTAATTTAAACACATTTTAATATAGTATTTAAATATTCATTAAAATATATCTTGAAAAATAAATTCTATTATATATAAATATACATTAAATACACATATTTTACAATTTATACACAATTTATACAAAATTTATACACAATTTTTACACTTACACATGCATTTTTTGTGTATTCGAACTCTTTCCAACAGTGACTGCATGATTCTGGGACCCATCTTTTCACACGAAGGACAACTAAGGGACTCATATGCAACTGTTACAGAAGGTTCAAGCGCACACTGATGCTTCAGAGGGAAACACAATGCAGTACGGGCTGGGGGGTGAAAACTTTTGAACAGAATGAAGTTGTGTACATTTTTCTTATTTTGCCTAAATATCTTTTTTTTTCCATTTAGTACTGCCCTTCAGAAGCTACAGAAAATACTTACATGTTTCCCAGAAGACATAATAAGTTAAATTTACCCTGATCTTCAAATTGAAAACTCAGCTCTTAATGCATTGTGTTTCCTTCTCAAGCATTAGTGAGTATTTGAACCTTCTGTAAGAGCTGCATATCTGTCAGAGTCTCTCAGTTGCCCTCAGTGTGAAAAGAAGGATCTCAACATCATACAGTTGTTGTTGGAAAGGGTTCAAATACACAAAAATGCTGAAAGAATTTGCGGGACCTTAAGGATTTTTCTGAAAAACAGCAGGCAGTTTAACTGTTCAGAACAAACAAGGGACTCGTGAACAACTCAAAAACAAAAACAAAAAAACACAGCTGTGGATCATTCAGGTAACAACACAGTATTAATAATCAAGCATATGTAAACGTTTAAACTGTCATTTTTATAAATTCAACGATTATTTTCTTTTGTAGACTATATGTAAATGTCTTTTATGTGAAATAAATTAAATTAAAACTAAATACTTTTAAACATAACATTAATTTCAATATTAATATTTAAATAACAGAAATATTAGTGCATGCATGGAATATATAACTTTCTAAACAACTTATTTTTTGTGATTTACAGCTTTTTACAGGTGCAGGTTTGTGCAGAACTAGACGTGACTTATAGTGTACTAATATACTACTACAGCAATGAGAGGTACGTTTGGAGTCTGGTGTCTGATATGAGCACCCCTGCCCCCTCAAGTTCCTTCACTTGGCAGGAGACCATTCACATGCCGCCTCTCCATCTAAACACATAAAACTGCCCAGAGTTCCTTGCATAGTGCATTCAAACAGCATCTAACAAACACCCTGAATACCATAAAAAGTGACAGATTAATTACCCTGATTATAACTGCGATAAAACACACTTTTTCTGCTGTGGCATGGCTGTCATTGTAAGGAAGCTTCATATAAGATGGAGCTTTAAAGCTGCTGAAGCTACAGAACAGCTGCAGATGGATTTGCCAGAGAGGCAGCTGGTGGGTTTCACTGGTGCTAACGCAACATCTTATACTGGAGCACATCACACATTACCACAATCTGTGTGTGGGTGCACAAAAGTAATGTGTACTGATTCGGTAAGTATGGGGGAGCGAGAAAATGAGAGCAAGGGGGGAGAGATAAAGACTGAGTGTTAGGTTATCTGATTTTCACATTTACTATTGGCAAACACCTCTGTGCTACTTTCACCGCAGGGAATATCACTAAGACCAAGACGGCTCTGTACAAGAACAAGCCACGCATTCAACTTAATCATCATGGGATTCTCCTCACTGAATAAAATGTGGTAATCTGCCAAAATAAAATCCCTTTGCATCTCACAAAGATCAAGTGACGATTCAGAAAAGAACAACACTGAATGAACAAAAGAACAATAACATGAACTTACAATAGCCACATCGTGTCCCTCCCTCAAAGACAAATCCGTTAGGAACGGCACCATAACGCCTTAAATCCGACAGTTTCCATTGGCCGATAACAGTTGGAGGAAGGTCTCTGGCGATGACAAGCAAGTTGTTGCACAAATGCAGTGAGGCGGGGCCACTTTCTAGTTTGGTGCCAGGCTGGACGTTGACGTTGAACCTGTGGACTGAAAGAGAGACAAGTCTGTGAGGAGCTTATCATCACAGTGCAAGACTTTAAAATTAGCGCAGGTCGACTGCAATTAAAGCAAAACAGCTGTTCTGGAGACATTCTGGAAAGGCCTAATTTCATCCCGTCAGCTGTAAGGACACAGTACTTATTGTACATAAAGATTTTTTTAAAATCGGTATATTTCTACAGTTTTAGTACATTTCTGTATTTTAAAGATGACATCTCATGAAAATCTGATTTCTTCTGCATCTACCAACTCAAAAAAACTTTGTTTTTGTAAGCCTTTCTTTGCAAGTAAACTTGTGTGTATTTGACAGTTTAGGCACAAGAGGACATGAAAGACAACTTAGTTTAGTACTCACATGCCGTGTGGCAGCCACTTTCCGTGCACGTGCTTTAGATGTGTACGCTCAGAAAACCCAACATCAGAAGTTTAAACTAATGTGGCTTTTTGAAAAAAAAAGTATCTGAGGTATGAGCTGTAAAGGTACTGCTCTATTCTGGAAAAGGGGGTGGGAAGCTGCAGCTCATGTAAGGAATAATTGACAACGGGCCGTTGAATTCTTAGAAAATAATGCACGCCCAAGGTGGTGATGTGGCCATGACGCAAGCAGATCAAATCATCAGAGCAGCGCTAAGAACATTAGTGTGTATGCTAACATGTGTGCAAATTGTATGTGTGTGCGTCTGTAAGAGAGAGAGAGTGGGAGAAATAGAGTATGTGCATTCTGCACATAACTAAACATTTTGTGGCAAAAACATGTAAATAATCTGTATTTTTTTTATCCTATTGTTTACTGTATTTATTTGTTTGGCCAAGGTCGTTGTAGGTTTTGGATATTTTGCTGTTTTAGGCTGTAAGGACCAAAATCATGTGGCGAAGTGATATAGACATGCAATGTGGCCAAGAGCTGCCTGGAACCAGGGTTGCCAGATTTTCACAACAAAACCTGCCCAAGTGCTACTCAAAGCTAGCCCAGTCGCGTTTCGAGGGGGGTCTCCCAGCAAAAATCGTGTTCCTGGGGGTAAAATACACTTTTTTTGGCAGGAATCTCCTGGGAAAATTAGCATTCCAGGGGCAAAATATTACATTATTGGGGTCGCTTCAACCTGCAGACATGAAAAACAACCCACGGCAACAGTGTCAAAGTAGCCCAATTCTGCGGGAAAACCGCAGATTTGGCAACACTGCCTGGAACTTTGTTCGCAGTGCATTTCCCTGAAAATAATGCACACCTTCAGAACGCTTGTCAGCCAATCAGATTCAAGCATTCAACAACCCCGTAGTATAATTCCATTTAAAGAGACATGCACAAAAACAGCATGTTTCTGCTTACACTCAAAATAGTCATTAACAGCATCACAAAAATTTGAAACTATCAAAAATACATTTAAACTACAGCATGAGTAATGAACAGGGTTCCCAGATTCTCCAAACAAATTAGTTTCCATAATGTTTTTTTCTAGTTTTTTTTATTAATGAAAAATAAGTTAGATTCAGATTCAATCTGCCACTGAAACATTAAGATGAATTTACTTAAAATAACTGACTCAAGAGGTCAGGTCATAATCAAATAAAGCCCCATGATGAATTGCGAGCAAGTTTTACTTTACACAGAGTGATATCTTGTTGATAATACATTTGAAAGATCATGAGATGAACAGAATCAATATTCACTATAAACTGTGACAAAAACAACATTTTCCTGATATTTCCAGACTGTCCATTACTGTGGGTAATTAGTGCATTTTTATAAGCTGCATATTTATTTGTCTTTTTTGGCACCGACAACTTTAGAGCAACTTTATTTTAAGTTCAATACATAATTTATGGGCCTGATTACCCAACACAGGTGTGAATACAGATTCCAAATCATTAGGAAAAAATACCACAATTTATCATAATAGAGACAAGTAATCAATACAAATCTAGCAGGCATAATTAATGATACAGCTTCTGTGCATATGTCTGCGTGTCTTGCATCAGCAATGGGATTAATGCAATTTTCATTTTATAACTCCTATTCCATTTCATACCTTGTCACACAATACACACATTCAGCAAATGATGTTTTATATGTGACCCTGGACCACAAAACCAATCATAAGCGTCAAATTTTAAAATTGAGCTGAATAAATAAGCTTTCCATTGATGTATGGTTTGTTAGGGTAGGACAATATTTGGCCGAGATACAACTATTTGAAAATCTGGAATCTGAGGGTGCAAAAAAAAAAATCTAAATATTGAGAAAAAGTTGTTGAAATGAAATTTGCATTACAAATGATTAGTAATGCATATTACTAATCAAAAATTAAGTTTTGATATATTTACAGTAGGAAATTTACAAAATATCTTCATGGAACATGATCTTTAATTAATATCCTACTGATTTTTGGCATAAAAGAAAATTCAATCATTTTGACCTATACAATGTATTGTTGGCTATTGCTACAAATATACCCGTGCTACTGAAGGCTGGTTTTGTGGTCCAGCGTCACATATTATAGGATTTAGCAAATGCTCTCACATTTCTATCAACCAAAGCTAGAAAGTCTAAAGCCACTGATACATCAATCATGAGCAATGTGAGGCGACTTGCCACAGAACAGTTTGTTAAGGTGGTTTAGAAAGAAACTGATAAGAGCAACAGAGCAGAATAAAACATCAACACCATCTATCACTGTTCTGACTGCCTTAAAGCAAAACAAATAAACAAACAAACATGGGACCTGAAAATCAAGGAGACATCAGAGCGAACACAACACATGCATTCAGAATTGTCAGCATAACAGCTGCCAAACAAGAGTTGAAAAAAAGCAAAAGGAGAGAAGCATCAGTCATAAACAAGACTATTTCATTGTCAATCAACATTTTAGATGCATAAATGAAAATGAAAACTTTCTTTGGAAATCCCTCAAGTCATCTGAAACGAGTTCAGAAAACTAAATTTTATGTTTTTTAGTATGTGTTACTCTGTCAAGCGCATGTTCAAGAAAAACACGAATGATCTTATAGAGTATCACACATCACAGGGTCCCAATTATAACTTCACTGCTTTCTCAAAGGGCACGAAGTGTATGTGTACGTGTGAGAGCATAAGAGTCAGCCGTCTGGGTGTAGGTGTATGTCTGTACGTGTTTTTCGAGGGTGTCTGGGATTAACAGAGCCAATAGCGGTCTTGACTCATATAGTGCCCTACATGAGATCAAATGTTAGCCCCCAGTGGTTCAAACTTAAAGGAGAAGTTCACTTCCAAAACAAAAATTTACAGATAATGTGCTCACCCCCTTGTCATCTAAGATGTTCATGTCTTTCTTTCTTCAGTTGTAAAGAAATTATGTTTTTTGAGGAAAACATTTTAGGAATGTTCTCCATATAGTGGACTTCCATGGTGCCCCTGAGTTTGAACTTCCAAAATCCAGTTTAAATACAGCTTCAAAGGGCTCTAAACAATCCCACCCAAGGAAGAAGGGTCTTATATAGTGAAACAATTGGTTATTTTCTAAAAAAAAATAAATAAAATAAAATAAAAAACCTCCAAAACTAAAAACTCCAAACTCCAAAATCGTCGACATCGCTGTATTATCTTTTTTTGTAAAGGGCGTTTGATCATCTTTGCACGTTCACTTTGTAAACACTGGGTCGGTACTTCTGCAGCAATGTAGGATGATTTTGAAGTTGGAGAAGAAAATGAGTTGGGAGTTTTTCGACCTTCCCTAACTCTCTTGAACCAGAATGCACACAGCACACGCAGAGCTAGACAAGACAGGCATTTGAGGTTAAAAAGTATTGTGGCGGGAGGAGCAAATGACAGACACAGTGAGCGTGATGTCAGGCCTCGGAGAGGCTTTTATTAAACAAAGTATCCAAAAAGTGTCCAAAAGCGGGAATAAAAGTGTCCAAAATAAACAGGGGATCTGGGGTCCTCGTCGTGCTGGGGGTTCCAGGAGGAGGGGCAGTGTTTGAAAGGGGGTCTAGATGAGGGGTGGAGTCCGGCGGCCACATACACTCCCCTTTCAGGTCCACTGCTCTAGGGGTGGCGGCTTCCTTCAGCGGCTACGTCCTCCTTGGCTCACAGCACTTCTGGGGGATACAACAGCCCGGCATCCTCGCCTGTCGGCAGTCTAACGGGTGCGGAACTCGTCCGGACCGCGGGTCCGGCAGCTCGTTGCTTTGGCGGCGCTTATATAAATAGTTTTTTTTTTTAGAAAATAACTGATCGTTTTGCTAGATGAGACCCTTCTTACTTGGATAAGATCGTTTAGAGCCCACTGAAGCTGCATTTAAACTGCATTTTGGAAGTTCAAACTTGCAGGCACCATAGAAGTCCACTATATGGAGAAAAATCCTGGAATGTTTTCCTTAAAAAACAATTTCTTTACGACTGAAGAAAGAAAGATATGAACATCTTAGATGACAAGGGGGTGAATAAATTACCTGTAAATTGTATTTAAAACTTTATTTTATGAAGCTATGAGAATACTTTTTGTGAGCAAAGAAAACAAATAAAAAAAAAAAAATAACAACTTTATTCAACAATTTATTTTCCTCCATGTCTGTCTTCGATCACATTGTGTACTCTCGTGAATGCATGTCAAAGCCTGGCACAGAAGAGAAGAAACTGTTGCATACAGTCATTAATTTTGTTTTCTTGTGCACAAAAAGTATTCTTGTAGCTTCACAAAATTAACTGACAACCCTCTGTCACTTTGAACCTTGTCATTGGATGGCTATGATATGATTTTTCAAAAACTTCTGATCTTGTGATCCACATAAAAGTAACAGCATGCTGGTTTGGAACGACATGTGGGTAAGTAAATAATGACAGAATTTTCACTAATGGCCATTTTGATCTGATCAGTGCACGCGCACACATGCTATTCTCTCACCCTCTCCAAGGCTGTAGCGGATACGGGCATCCCAGGCCAGAAGAGACGCTTTGTTGTCAAAGCCCAGCATGACAGACTGGCTCAGGCAGAGCAGACTGAGCGCGTAATTCACTCCATCAAACCCCTGAAGAGCCTCCAGTCCACAGATATCCCTCAGTGTGGCCTGATTCCTTTCCCGCTGTCCTTTACTCTTCTCTCCACGCTCCTTATACACCAGCAATGTCAGGCAGTCTGAGACAGAATCAAGATTACAAATTCATTAAATGTCAGAAATGCATCTTAGAGTAACAAAAACTATCAAAAATTACAATGGTAATATATATATAATACCATTACCATCTAATACCATGAATGTACCATTGCACCATTCATGTCAAATAAAATCATTCAGATACCATCACTTTAAGGCAATAAAAGTGTACTTTTTCTTTTCATTTCACCACTGTGTTGCACTACAACTGCAACAGTTGATATCATAATTTGCATAATCATCAGAAATTACAACTGACAAAATAACAGATGCGTGGGACGCAATTAACGACCCACGAAATATAAACTGTCTCTTTCCATAAACCAGTGCTGCATTTGTGACAGCATCAAGCTATAGTCTCTACAACGCCTCCACTTGTTGGTTGTTTTGAAAATGTGGTGATGTTTTGTTTTTATGCTTCTGCACAAAAGAACAAACCCCTACATCAACTTCGAAAACAGTATACGAAGAGTCAAGCAGCTGTCATAACACACATCAAAAGACACAGTGATCCATGAAAGCAACTGGAGACTAACCTATTAAACAATGACAGCTTCAGGCGACAGAAATCCAAAAATGACCTATTCGCTAGCCAAGTTCACCTCAAGAAGTTATGCAAGTGTGTGACTTGCATTGTGAATGCTGATGCATATCATCGGGGAGACCAAAGATAGTTGTCATGTTTTTAACTCTCAAGGGAAGTTTATTTTTAAAATATATACATGCTTACCTTCAAGGTCTACGTATCACAAAGTTTTGGACATTTCTACTATTATTACTTAGGAAAAAATATTCACTGAACAACACGTTGGATCTAGTCTGACAACAAAAATGGTCAAAATTGAGTATGATAAACTGAATTAAACAAAATTGAAAACAAGTATAAAAAGTAAAACCATTATGACACACAAAGCAATGAATGAAAAAAAATGGAAAATTGTTTGTTTATTGTGGAGCTTATAGGGAGTTGCTGCTTTCACTATCCAATGGCATTAATAAATGTATACAACATTTGAAATGCATGGGTCAACATAAGCTAAGTCAAAAATATGATGGTATTAGTTTGTAGGATAGACTTTTCACAAAGGTTTTAAACCAACATACAATACTAGAGATTTGTCTACACATTTGTATCAGTGATAACTCTTGTGGCAACTAGCCCCGGTCTCAGATACAAACTGTTTTTTTGTACTACACTACACTTTTAAAGTTTACAGTGTACCTGTTGGTTAAAAACAGTTCTAGCCACAGTAAATTGCGACATCTTGACACGTGTATCAAGAGTGTCATTCCAATAACGCTCATAACGACCATGCCAATACCTCGCATACCGTCACGGGAAAAAAACAACCGTGACAGCGCTATGTCAGGTCTTGGCTAAGTAGAAAGTACGTTTATGCAACGAAACAGTCATTTAGATAAATATTTTCTATCACCTCAACACCGTTAAACAGCAGTGTAGAAAGTCTGCCTCATATTTACCTGCTACCGGCGAAGGTTTCCGAAGAATCACCCATCTGTTTTTCCACTGTAAACGCAGGGAAACAAAACAACAAACAAAAATACTATTCGTATATGCGAACAAACAAATATATAAGTTTGTGTGCAATTACGAACGATACAGTAAAAGTAGTTTGCGTTGCTTTTAACCACCTTTTTCCCTTCTCGAAGTCTGACTTGTCCCTCTACGACAACCGTATCCGTCATCTTGTGTCATGGTTCCCGACAGCTGTGAGCGGTCCGCGGCAGTGAGGGGGTCACTTTCAAAATAACCTCCAGAACTGTCTGCAGTGCTGTAACACGCACAAACTCTCTCTCACCCACATAACTCACACATGCATCGGCCCACCCTCTTAACACAGACCTACATTACAAGGCAAAGGTTTTTACAGTTGTTCACTGGGTCAAGGTGGCACGTTAAATGGTGCTAATTTAATTTACAACACCTGGTCAAGATGCAAGCATTCCTGCAAGGTTCAGACAGTCAAGTATGTGCTTTAAGAGACATGTAAACAAACATGGCATTATGTGAACTGCTCAAATAATAGTGGATAATATCTGCAATGATAAAACCGTTTAACCATATATATGAAACTGGTAAGGTGATAACTATTATAGGAACCTTTCTACAGGATGTAGCACGCAGTAGGCCTCATACTGTATGCCAACTGGGTTCACAGCAGGGGAGTAACTGGGGAATACAGTTAACACTGAAGTGAGATGGGAAGGGACAGCACCATGAAGCATTTTGAATCTCAATTAAGGGTCTAGCCTAAAGCCACAACACCAGTTTTCCTCAGCGGAGGAATCAGTTCATATCCCTGATGTCTGATTCCATTCAGGTTCCCGCAGAGAAGCATTTTTGTCTAGAGCAATATAATATCCTGCAAATGACGTGACTGTATAGAGGCTTTTCTTATGCCTGTGTAATTTAAAATGCATTTACCTGACAGCAGAACACAATATTCATGAAATTACATTCATGTATATCTTAATAGATGCTTTAATTTCGCAAGTGATCACAAAGTGCATGTATCATATAATGACAATTAATGAAAGAGGCAGCTAAAAGCTGCAGTATTTTAAGACTCTAATCAAAAAAGCTCATTTGTGACCATATATTTGTACAAAATGTCCAATGTTCCAAGATTCTTGTTATGCTGCATAATGTGGATCATGAGGTTTTACACACTTGATTTTTATTGAAAAGAGAAAGAGAAAAATGCAAAATGGAAGCATTTCTAGGGGTCTCTGAGTTTTAAATCCCACTGTATTTAAATATATTATTTGATTTATGAAAGGTGAATGGGGTTGTAGGTGAAGATCACTCTAAAACGTATGTTTCTTTGAGGCTTTGTATTGAGAAATCTGCTGTTTTGACAGCATTTTGTGTTTGGTTCCACCAATTGAAAGATCAACAAATGGAGAAATGTCTGAACTTAGACAAGCAGTAACCTTTCATATGGAGAGATGAGGGAGCTAAGCGAGCACAACTGCCTGACAGTAATGGCTAGGATGGGGTGAGGTTTAGATGAAGGATGAAGGTAGTGGGCGTCAAACCATTGGCAGTAGTGTAAAAGTCAGAAACGGCGTCGTATTGGCAGGCAGCAGAGGCGTAACATGAGAGAATTCCAGAGGTTAAAGACAAGTCAAGCCGAAGCATTTTGAATGCACTCCAGAGAACAAATAACAAATGCTTGTAGAGGGAGTGAAGGTAGTTGTAAAATGACTAGGGCTTGTGTAAGGAGCTGAGAAGACTAGTGGTTAAGAAAGAGACTTATTTTTCTTTGTGAAGCGTGAAGCAGTGGAAAGATGGGATGCCAAGCATTTTAGGATACTATTGTGGAACGCTCCTGAATGCATTTTGTATATGGATAACACTTTACAATAACGTTCCATTCATTCATGCTTTATGAAGTAACCATGAACAAGAATTTACAGCATTTATTAATCTAGGTAAATTTGGATTTATACTCATGCAGCAGTTTTTTCTGAAAGTTACATGATGTCCCAGCAGGTGGCAACAAGTGGTTTCCTTTTTGAGTGAAGTATTGAAGCATTCATTCAACTGATTCATTCAAACACACTGATTCATTAAACGAAAGAGTCATTGGATCATTTACTCAGCTAATTTGTTCAAATACAACATACTGTAATCAGAACTGTTAAAAATGCTCTACATATATGAATGTGTATAGTATGAATGCAATTCAGACATCATCACACAACGCCTCTCCTGTGGCCTTGTGGGTTGTAAAGTGTCTGAAAGAATGGGAAGATGCCTGTGGATGAAGAAAACTTCCTAAGGATGCATCTTTGCTCTCTTTACTTTAGCCTTAATGCTTTTGAGGCTTTTAGTAGACCACAGCTACTGAAAGAGCTTACAAACGGCAGAGACAAGAAACGCTAAATGCCATCCTGTCAGGATGTAAACATGCCGATGCTTGCCATGACGCGGTGGCCACTGAAGGATATTCTCAGCGGGGATTTCACTCAGTATCCAGGGGTGTTTAGACTCCTTATGGGAAAAATCGACGGTGTGCATTTGGTTTAAGCCTATGCCTCTATCCATCGCAACCTGTAAGCTCTTTCAGTAGCTGTGGTCATCGTATCAGTATTTTATTTTCCGAGTTGTGTATTCCAAGTTGTTTTGCGGTAAAAATAGCAACAGGTAGCGCCAGTAGCTCACAGAGTGCAACCATTTTACATCATCGAAATAATGGCGTCCCCATAGTCCAAAATATGAATAAAACGTGCAATTTTTAAATAACATAAATCTTTTATAGCTTTTCTACTACATATTTCAATAAGATACATTTTTTATGTTATATTGAGCCATAGAAGTCTTAATAACCAAGGTTCCCTTTAATACTAGTTGGATACACTACTTAATCACAGGGTACTTGTTACTATATGGTAGTAAAGTAGGCATATTCAGACACAGAGACTGTCTTGAATGAGTCATTGAATTATTCACTCAACTGGTTTGTTTAAGCACACAGTACATTTGGGAATATCACTATAACATCTATTATTCAGAGACAAGCAGCAGTTATTTCTTTTGTGACTTCATTTGGAACTGTTTCACTGGTGGAACAAATATCACTTTTATACAACATTTCATCTCATGAGAAAATGTAACTATTTACAAGTTGGTGGTTTCATATGTATTTGCACCATGTGATTCATATGGAAATTACCTTATTTACTGAACTGTTGTAACACTTAGCAGTTATTCTAATTCCTAAATAAGCCTAGAAGGAGAGGGTGAGAGTTAATGACAGAAGCGCAATGTTTTGCATCCCTGGGGCAACTTGGGTTTCATCAAGTTTTGCTCAAGGGCACAGTGGCCACAAACACTGGAAAACCAATGCCAATCAGACGCTGCCACTCAGCAACCAGGATCTTCTTTTATGAATGAAATTTGAATTCCTCAGTGCTCAATGATACTAATGAGAACAACAAACATTAAGAGATTCAAATCCCTAACCAGGGATGGAAAATTCATTCATATTTATTCAAGACAGTTGCTGTGTTGGAAGGCAGGAATCATCAATGCATTAGCTTGTGGTTTAGCAAATGAAAACACTGCATGTCCTTAGAATACCTGTGGCATTTTGTATTGATCTTTTCCTTCCATCGGTCTTTCCCTTTCAGTATCTCCTTCCTCTTCGCAATTATCCCTGAAATACGTCTTGGCAGAAAGCAGAGCCTTCACAACCTCAGGTCAATGAGCCATTTTCAGCGCTGAACAGCCATTAAAATTATGTGTTTGAACTTTAGAGACGCAAGAAAGCGTTACCTTGTTCAACGAGACAGCATTGGAAGACTTCATTGGTACTAGAACAAGGAGGAAACATTAAGCAAGAGACAAGTATTAGTAGTATGACACCTTATTACGCTTTATTAGGAGTGCTGTTACATTGGACCTGACATTAATGTGTCCGTAAGTAAAATAGATGAAGTCCTATAGTCCAGCTCAATCCAAATCAGCTCCTCACAGGTCATATTTATATAGCACATTATATCAGCCAGTAACTGACTGCAAAAACAAACACTACAAGCTCCATGTTGGAAGTTATATAAATTGTTGCAGGTGAACATCCTGAATCATCTTCAGACTGACTCATCTGCATTGAAAAAGCTATCAAGGTAGTAGATTGTTCATTGCTACCAAGTGTAGCCTCTTCATTGTCTCATCAGACAAAAGTGGCATTATTCTTGCTTTGGTTATTTTTTTTGCTCGAAGTTTTAACTGATGGTTTAATTGCTGTTTTTGCAGTTGGATCAATACGCTTTTTCACAGGCAGCAGTTCTGCTTGGTCTGAGGTCTGGTAGACTCCTGTTCTCATTCTTCCTTTGCTTGTTTTCAGATCACCGACCACCCTCTCCAAGCCGCCAAGTTCTCCATTCCGAGCACCAAGGTCATCACATCGGATCCCATCCACGTCAAGAGCACCTCGCACATGAAGGGGAGCCCGCTTGCTGCCCCCTCTGACCCTGGGTGGGGGAGGTGGAGGAGCAGGAGGTGGGGCAGAGGGTGCCCTCCTGTGGGAATACTTGGAAACACTGGTCCTCTGTCTCTGACGTCTTTCATTTTTCACTGAGGAATAGTCAAAAGGGGAGAGAAGGAAATATTAAGATATTAATTGAAAGAGCACAGTTTTTGCAGGAATGTTGATCAATAATAAACATGAAAATACATTAGCAAAGGCTGAAGCATTGACAGAATCCCCTAAACTGAATGTCACAAGCATGATGTGTGGAAAGAGTGCTGAGGAAATTTCATATCTCGAAAGTTTATATAAAACTTGCAGAATCTGCAAAATGTTAATTATTTTACCAAAACTGTATTTAGTACTGACCTGAATAAGATATTTCACATAAAAGACATTTACATATAGTCCACAAGAGAAAATAATAGTTGAATTTATAAAATTGACCCCGTTCAAAAGTTTACATACACTTGATTCTTAACACTGTGCTGTTACCTGAATGATACACAGCTGTGTTTCTTTGTTTAGTGATAATTCCTTAAGGTCCCACAAATTCTTTTGTTTTTTAGCATTTTTTGGTGTATTTGAAACCTTTCCAACAATGACTGTATGATTTTGAGATCCATCTTTTCACACTAAGGACAACTGAGGGAATCATATGCAACTATTACAGAAGGTTCAAATGCTCACTGATGCTTCAGAAGGAAAAACAATGCATTAAGAGCCAGGGGTGTGAACAGAATGAAGATGTATACATTAAATATCATATTTTTTCATTTATGCCCTTCAGAAGCTACAGACGATACTTACATGTTTCCTAGAAGACAAAATAAGTTTTTGACTTAGTAAAATTTACTCTGATCTTCTGAAGTTTAAAAAGTTTTAACCCCCCAGGTCTAAATGCATTGTTTTTCCTTCTGAAGCATCAGTGAGCGCTTGAACCTTTTGTAATAGTTGCATATGAGTCCCTCAGTTGTCCTCAGTATGAAAAGATGGATCTCAAAATCACACAGTCATTGTTGGAAAGGGTTCAAATACACTAAAATGATGAAAAAACAAAGAATTTGTGGGACCTTAAGAATTTTTCTGAAGAACAGCAGGCAGTTTAACTGTTTAGGACAAACAAGGGACTCATGTACAACTATCACTAAACAAAAAACACAGCTGTGAATCATTCAGGTAACAACACAGTATGAAGAATCAAGTGTATTTAAACTTTTGAATGAGGTAATTTTTATAAATTCTAATATTATCTCTTGTGGACTATATACGTAAACGTCTTTTATGTGAAATATTGTATTCAGGTCAGTACTAAATAAAAAAATAACATACATTTTGTAAGATCCTCTTATTTTGGTAAAAGCACTTAAAATTCGCAGATTCTCCAAGATGAATGTAAACCTTTGACCTCAACTGTATTTTAAAATGTGGTTTATTTCTGTGATGGCAAAGCTGAGTTTTCAGCATCATTACTCCAGTCTTCAGTGTCACATGATCCTTCAGAATATGCCGATTTGGTGCTCAAGAAACATTTATTATTATCAGTGCTCAGAAGAATTGTGCATATGAATACGTTTATGTGTACGGAAACCATGAACGTCAGTGAACGTCTTCACCTTCACTTTTGATCAAATGAGTGCAGTCTTGCACATTAAAAGTAGAATTTCTTACTGAATTGTACTGTACATGTAATACTTACATATTACAGAGGATTATGTATATAAGACACTTTTATTATATTTTATGAAAGTGAGCACTTTGGTCTCTTCCACACATCTTTTCACAAAATAGACATATGCAAGTGTAATCCATCTTTTTACTCAAGCACAAATCAAGCTACTGAGCTACACAGGCTGTAATTAAACTTTAATTTCTGTAAGTGTAAACAACGATTTTTTTCTTTTCAATTAAATTATTTACATGTAGACAAAAATTTATTTCGTCCATATAAACTCGTTTTTAATATCCACCTTTTTCTTCAACGCAGTGAGACTTCAAGTTCATTACCCACTATAGGGAAATAATGAAAAGAATAACAACGTGCAGTAAACAGTAAAACTGTTCGCACTACAAACCAATGTGTTCATAGCTAAAATACATAAATATAATATGGTAATATGCCCAATTTGCAATATCAAGCAGCAAAACAAGCTGTTTTGTGCATCTGAAAATAGCTGGATGTGGATGATACCAGAAACCAGACCCATAAAATTTACAAACGGCTGCGCCCGCTCTTACAGAAAGAAAAAAGTGGATATGTATGCTCAAAATCAGGCTTGTTTTGGAGGTCAGCACAGCCGGTAGCCTGCCTAACTTATGAGACTTAAAAGCAAGCCTTAATTGTTCCTCATGTTCTGCTGACTGTCCTAATTGCAATTTAAGAGGTACTTGCTTATCTTGAATGTTTCAGCAATTAAACCTAAGATGTTGGCTTCTGCTCTGCACGCATTAACACACCAAGTCTTATGCTAATACGTCTAAAACTGTTTAAAACCCTTAAAACCTTTTTATTCAGCAGAATGTAACACACACACATTTATAGCTCATCATCAGGTTGCTTAGCGACATGCAGTTGGACTAGAAGACGTTGCAGCACATGATGAGATGAGTGGCTATAACTTGTTAGCTTGATTTTAAATCCTCTAAAAAGACTCCTTCAGACCAAATGCAAACTCACTGCCATGCTTATAACCATCCTCTCAAGTGTCTCCACTGGTTTTTATTAGTCACTCTCTGATACAGGTAAATTGGAAAGGCTATTGTTGCAAATACACACTGCTAAGTGTCATTATGTGCTAGAGGAAAAGTGAGGCAGACGAAGACAGAACTGAGTTTGGCTGTGCACATCAGGGTGTATTGAATTTGAGCTGCTTGTGTTGTTGAGTGATTAGAGTTACAGACACACTGCCCCCTTGTGGCACCCGATAAAACTACTACAGCGAATTTCGTTTGTAAACCATGTATCGACCATTAGTCTCCCTAGACTTATAATGTATTAATCGTGTCTTCAAGAAAGTCGTCATATTGTAATTGAACTGATTATCAAACATACACTTATCTGTCTGAAACTACTATTCCAGGTCTGAACTCTAATGATAAATGCTATTGGCACATTACCGTCATGCTTTTTTATAATAATTCAATAATCACTTATCTGCCATGGCCACTAGATGGAGCACCATCTCTTTTCAGAATCGCACTCATTCAGACTCACGTTGCCCTCCTAATATTGATGTGCTGAATGTCCGATAAATTCATAGATTCTGCCTTGGCCGTAATTTTTTCAGTTTACAAGCCTCTTGAGACTTTTTTTTCATTTAGCTAACATTGTAATGCATTGCTCATCACACGCTGTAATGGTTAGCAAACTGTGGAACAATAGATGGGGTTTTGCGTCAGCAGTGACTTTGAGGGGATTCTCTTTCTGACTCTTCTTCATGGGAAAAAAACATAGTCTTCCTGTTATTGAAGTTCAAGCAGATGTTTAAAACTTGACTGGTGCAGAAGTCTTACCACAAACACTTGAACATGACCTGTGGATTTATTGGGTCCTTCACATGCTAGGACTTCGTGAGTGTTTGGTGGACATGAACACCCAGATGGGATTCTTGGCCAACAAAAAATAGCAAATGTATTTTTGCAGTTAATATCTTAAGTAAATTTTACCAAGTTCAATTTCAGTGGGATGGTTTATTGTTAATCTCATTAAAATCAAAATTCAACAATAGTAATTTGACTCATTAGCTTATTTCAAAGCATCAGACTTTCCCAAGAATGTGCAGCAGCATGTACTGCACAGTTAAATAATAAGAACAAACATGATTGTTGTCTTCTTTCCTGGAATTCTTGTTCAGTTTGGCCAACCACAAACACCTTTTGTTCCTCAGACAGTTTTTTGCACTCTTCTCCTTGATTTGTTATAACTTTTGGCAGTCTGTAGTACTCCAAATGTTTTTTTCCGGTCCGCCCGATTAGTACATTCGATTAGTAATCAGCTAAATATGCAAGATTCGTTCGGTTCAGTGGCATGTTTACATTCAGTGCTGCCAATATGGCCGCTTGATGACGCCTTGTGAAAACACTCTATAATCAAGGAAAATCTGATTTGTTCTGTTGAACGGGTCCACCCTAAACGCTTCTCTCTCTCAAAGTGTAAAAAGACAGAATGAATCGTTTGAATAATTCATTTAAACAAACAATTCACACGAATGATTCATCAATTCAAGTCCCTGCACTATGCTGTGAGATTACGGTGAGACGTCTTTTGAGGGAGCAAAAAGTACACCTAAATTAATCTGCTAAAATGATGAATTATATAATTGAACACTTACATTTTTAATTATTAAATTGATTCCCATTTAACTGTGGTTTAACTATCCAATAAATAAATCAATTCCTTATTTCCCCTGGTGAAAAAACCAGCATATGCTGGTAGGTGTGTTTTGATGCTGGAATGCTGGTTAGGTAGGTTTTGATGCTGGTTTAAGCTGGTCCTTTGCTGGTTTATGCTGGTCCTTAGCTGGTTTAAGATGGTCCTTTGCTGGTTTTTGCTGGTCAAGCTGGTCCTTTGCTGGTTTTTGCTGGTCATGTTGCTGGTCAAGGACCAGCATAAACCAGCAAAGGACCAGCTTAAACCAGCATCAAAACCTACCTAACCAGCATTCCAGCATCAAAACATACCTACCAGCATATGCTGTTTTTTTTTCACCAGGGTCCTCGTTTTAAAAAAACACTGGGATATTGGAAGCAAGACTGAATATATTGTGCCTTTATAAAATTACAAGACATGTTCTTACAATGAATCTCTTAGTCATAATTAGTGTTAAATGCCTTATGTTGCATATAACTCAATTCTGTTTTATTGGTCTAAAAATAGCTCCTTTTATATTCAGTCTGTCTGGCAAAAAATGAGTCTTTAAAATACATTTTCAGGGTAAAGCAGATTTCTTCCGTCACACAGAATCAGTGTTTCTTTTCTTAAATCACCTTAAACAACATTTTATTGAAGTCCAGAGTTGAAAATTTTCCTGACAAACCTGTCTTGCTTTTGTACTTCCCATAGCCTGACAGAAAAGAACAAACAGTCCTTGCTGACAGTATATATTGAAATATATAGAATGAGAGCATCAGGAGGAGTAATCGCACAACAATTTGGCTTCATGGTAGGATTACGCCAGCATTTCGATTTTTGTCTATGGAGGGTTTCCCTTTTTTTGGAGCGTGAAAAAGTACCGAGGGAGACAATGCAGAATTAGGACACTTCCTCCGGTGGAGGATGAGAGAGGGTGCACTGAAGGGAAACAGAGGCTGGTTTTGTCTGAGCCCAGTACCGGCATCCAAACAACACAAAGCCTGCCTAACCAGCCATTCACTTTAACTAGGCCTCTGTGCATAGCTAATGCACTGAGAACAGCCTCCCTCAAACGGCACAAAACAGACAGTGGGGGAAGTGGGGTGAGGAGAATTTGAAGGAGTTAATAACAGTTTCATCATGTGATCAGCTGTGCCCTTCTGTCTTCATGTCTACCTTGTATTCTTCATATAATACCAGGAAACGATAAACTCTTATCTGAGAACTATTTGGGCTTCTGTCTTTCCTTGAACTCTGAAGGATGTGGTAGTTTTCAGGCATATTATACTAAACACTGCTGTTTTAAATGTGGGGTTGATAAGATATTTTTAAACCGAGATTTACCAAGACTGCATTTATATAATCAACAGTATATATTGAATATATTTTATAATTAATATTTATAATGAAAATGTGTATATATTAAAATGTAATTTGTTCCTGTGATGGCAAAGCTGATTTTTTAGCAGCCATTACTCCAGTCTACAGTTTCACATAATCCTTTAGAAATATCATGATACATTTTTAAAAGACTCTTTGTTGTATAGTTCAGAAGAACATCATTTTTAGTTTTAAAGTCTTTCGGAACATTATAAATGCCTTAGTTGTCCCTTTTGACCAATTTAATGTGTCTTTCCTGAATAGAAGTTCTAATTAAAAAAAAAAAAAAAAACTTACTGAACGTTTTGTTTTGACCACTCTTGGTTTGAAGGAGCTCTCTCAAGATAACTTTTTAAGAGCAAGTGATGAACTCGGTTTGCTTGGGGAAGTCCATAACATGCCAGAAAGTATGCACTAATCCGACAATTCAGTCTTGTTCCTCAAAGTGCATATGTGACATTTTCATGACCCTAAGGCTAGAAACATGCTCTCACAAGTACGCAAACAATGCTTGGCCATCACATTCCAATCGCAGAGTTTCTTTTACTGTACATCATTACAGTGAATGAACATAGCTGCCTTTAAAAAAATTTGTCATTATGCATGTTTATAATCAAACTTGCTTAGCAAGATTTTTTCACACGGTTGCTTCACCACAATAGTACTTGACCTGAAAAAGAAAACTGACTGTAGAAGCAGACAACTAATACAATTTATAGCACCCCTAGTGGTAACACTGAGAATGCAACATAAACACATGCATGTGTAGGTACGTTCCAGGTCTAAGAAATAGTAGAAATTGAAAACAAGTATTAAAAAGAGATCTGAACAAGACACAAACAATGAGAGTAAGGGAGAAAGATCTCACCCCTAACATTTATTTAACTCTATTTACAGGTCTGCAGAAATATCAATCCGAGTAGAGATATTGGTCGTCTACAAAAAAGACTGCTACAGAAAACTGAAAGTGATTTCAGTGTCAGAAAGAATTGAATGAAGAACAATTCAACAATGTTGGCAACTCAACATAGCAATAAATCACACAGCTGTAACAGAAACTATGTACACATTTAGTATTTTATCATTCAAGAAGATATACTGAAGTTTCATCTGGGATAAATTAATCCTTTCTTAGGATTATATTACACAATTACATACGTAACATATGATACCGTAGCTTTAAAAAAATGGAAGTGATGTCATGGTGACAAACAGGAAGTCATCTGCGTAGCTACACATTGTTGAATTGCATTTCGTAAGAATACGATGGAAAAAAAGGGAAAAAAACTTTGAGGTCTCCAAGATTGAAATATAGAAATGTGAGGTCATGAGGAGTTACTGAAGACTCTTTGTCAATATGTAGGTTTCATGGACAGGTTCATGGAAGGCACACTACTGTAAGAGGTAAGGCGAGGCCTCTGTCGTACTAAAACCGATTGTGCTTGTTTATGTTTTAATCCAAGTGTGTATTCACATCATTTGAAGAATTTCTGAACTGATAAATATATTCGAATCGAGGGTGCTTCTCACCTCAAACACTCCACGTCTGGTATGTAGTTTATATTTAGTGTCGAAGAATTATCACATGTTTAGTTCAGTCACTTGTGGCTCCTGTTAAGGCCATCCTGTGATCAGCCAGAGGGCAGAGATATGCAGAAGACGAGCAAGATCACTTCAGTTCACTACTGACCTCAAATCAGTCCGACTGGCTACAATAATTCTATTGTTTCTCTCAGTGGAAAAAGAAAAGCTGTGAAAGTTAATGATTGTCAAGATTGTTTGTGGCTAGTTGTTTTAAAACACTTTCAGGGGAACTGTCAAATGCATTGTAGGTAGAAGTCTCTTTTCGATTCTTCATTAAAGTGCTTAAAGGGTGTCAAATGTACATGGGAAGGAGGTGGTTTTGCCAGGGTTTGGCACAGGGCTTACGATGAGGAACACAGCAAATCCACAGCACTCAGAAATCACACACATCTTCAGGAGGTGAGGATAACACATGCGAGCGTAGTTTGTTCACACAGGAGAGGTACCTGATCGAGCCCAGCTGTCCTGGTAAGTGTCCTCCCTCAGGAGGTGCAGTCGGTCTGGGGAGAGAGGGAGAGGCACGGGGGCTGGTGAAGGAGAGAGCTGTTAGGGCTTGTGATGTCGCCTTCGGCGACAAATGTCAGGTCCGTGCCGCTCTCCTCTTCCTCCAGCGCCTGGACCCCTCCGTCACTCCTCCAGTCTGTGATCCCGGACGAGCCCCCTTTTACTGAGTGTGGGATTGGGGATAGTGAGGAACTAAACGGTGCTGGATTTCGGCCTGCTGCGTTTCTGAGAGCGCTATTGGGAGGCATCAGGGCACGTCTAGGCACTGTGCCTTCCACTGCTGAATCTAAGCTCTGCGTTTGGTGGCTGGCACTGAGCGCAGAGCCGTTCTCCTTGGATCGGGGCCGGTTCTTGTGGGAGACAGGGGTGGAGCTGAGGTTGCAGTCGTCTGCTTCCGTGTCGAGGCGCAGGAAGTCAGGTAGGACGAGGTCGGATTTGTTCAGCAAACCCCGCTGGTCGTCAGCTCTGTTGCTCTGTGCTTTGGATATGAGCTCGAAGAATTCTGGTCGAACAACAAACACAGTTTTAAACCATTTTATTCGTTGGAATGCAAATGCACATCTGACATGTTACAGAGGGCGTGAGATAGAAAGCATTCTGGCAAGACATCTGCAAAGTGTGCTTGTGTTAGCATTAGCTACATCAGCCAGTGTTGCTACAGAGAATGGTTAGCGTAAGAACAACTTCGGCGCTTAACTAGGTGAAAGAAAGAGAGATCATTCAAGAAAGTGAATAGGGGAATAGTTTTTTTTACCTTCAGCTTCATCTATATTAAGCTTTTTCTGTTTGCGCTTTTCCACCTGGGCCCTGGTTTTCACAGCCGAAGCCTTTCCTGCCGCTTTGTCCTCCCCCTGGGTAGCGACAATGAGAATGGGGCACATTAAGGGTGCGTGGATGAGAACCGCCTCTTCTACAAGGCTTTCTCTGGGGCGCAGGGCTACAACTACAGGGGCCTCCTAGGGGCACTGAGCGGGCTTCTAGTCACTATCACTAAAGCTAGTGTACATACTCACACTGCTTGTGCAAGCATACTAAAATCAATCTCCATTCAGCACAGCAAGTCATCGCAGAAAAACCACCACCAGCACAGCATGCCACCACAACACCCAACGTCAGTGAACATCCACGCTCGACTTGTTTTTGAACCATTTCTCTCAAGCTACTAGTAACTATTAAGACAAGAGAAACCGTACAAGGGATGAACCCTTGAACCAAGGAACTCATGGCGGACAGAGTCTGCTATCCCCTCACAACGTTGTGGTGTGTTGAAGGAAAGGAAGTGGTAAAGAGGTGGGTTGCTGTGATCCGAGAAGTAGGGTTAGATCATCCACAGGCCCAGAAATGCACAGATACACATAGCCTTCAGACCGGAGAAAAGAATAGGGGAGCCAGCCATGCACAGACTCCCCACACACAGGCCAAAAAACACACAAAGAAAGAAAGAGAGGGAAGGAGATGAATATGAACGATCTTGGAGATCGAGGTCTTACTGTGGTGGACTGGCTTCGCGTAGACAGAGGTGGATTGTGACTTTTAGATGAGACCAGCTTTTGTTTGTCTGTTTAGAGAAGGAGAGAATTAAATCATTCTGTTCAAGAGCAAGCATCTATGTACATTTTACTTTCATAATACAATGTGATGTGTTGACTAACATTCTAAAGCATATGAACTTCATTATATTTTTTACAATAGTGTGACCATATTTCAAAATGAACAGAAGTAATCCTAAAATGTATACATTTTCATTTAATTCATTTAAGTGCCTACAACACTGCTCTTGGCCTCTATGCTATTGTTTCACAGTGGATGAATTCAGAGAATCAGATTGGATAATTGGAATGATGTCTGTCCTGTATGTGTGCGTGCATCTTGCCTTTTCCTGGAACGTGGTCTCCAGCTTCCAGAACCACCCTTAGTCCATCTAGATTAGATATGGGAAGCCCAAGATCCAGCGGTTCTTTCTCTCCACTCTACCCACGCAAAAACAACATATGTAATGAATAGCCAGTTTATAAAATCACAAAAATGCATATAATTCACATTTTATGGTACAGTAGTCCATTTTCCTCCCATACTGTATATCTACATACAGCAAAGTGCTACAAAACCAAACCCGCTAAACAGGCAAGATGATGGAAACTGCATGCACTAATGTGAAACCTGATAACCCAACATGATACTTAACCCAAAAACATATTGTCATCATGTTTTTGGTAAGAATTTTAGAACACAATATTGTGGATAAAACATTTTCTAAGTTTCATGCCAATACATCCAATAAATCCAAGATATTAGAAACTACATTACCCACACTCTTTTTTAAAAAAAAAAAAGTTTGACTCACTATCCTGGCCACCAGGTCTCCTAAGTTCAGGCCATATTTGGCCACCACCGGCCTCAGCACTTCTGTAACCGGCTTAGTGGGTTTGGCTTTCAACCCAACAGAACGGTTTATGGGCACCAGATCCAATCTATGAGGGAGAGATAAAGAAAGAGAGAGAAGTTAAGGAAAATAAACCTTAAGAAACAGAATCCTGATGACTGTTTGATAATGAATGACTTCAGTTAGGTTTAAAAGGTCTAAAATAAACAGAAAAGAGGCCTGATGAATACATAAAGACAGACAAAATGAAATATCGAGGGATGAATGTATGGATAAACAGAGATAAACAGATAAACAGGTGTGTACCGGAATAGCGTACGTTTCTCCAGTCGCAGATCTCTGGAGCACAAGGTCATGCAGTCCTGGTCCAACACTAAAGGCTTTACACAAGGACAGTACATGCTATTATAGTCCATTACAGCACTGCAGTATCAAATGATGCAGATGTGCACACATGCACACACACTCGCACGTAAATGCAGCACTCATCACAAACACACACATACTGAAACCACCTTGTAACCTTTGAAGGTGGACAAGACAAAAACAAAAGCAAAACTGAAGGTGCCTTATTATTCTATAGGTCACTATTATACTATAGTTTTACCACCATACACAGTTCTGAGCTGCACTATGATAGGCAAGTTACCTTTTCTCCTCCTACTAGGAAGAGATCCACAGCAGCCAGATTAATGCCGAGCTTCTCGCACAAGCCTAAGAGCACCTCTCTGATGGAGATGCCAGGCCTGATGGGTACCGAGCAGCATGAGCCATCCGGAAGGTTAATGTTACAGTGACGCACAGCACGCTCAGACAATGACATGGAGTTACGTGATGGCTCACCCTGTTGGACAACCACAAAATAACCACAAAAATGTAATTGAGTTATACTGGAGATAAAATTCTTAAATCAAATGAATAATAACAATAATATTAATAAATATAGCTGCAAGAAGCAAATAAGGGGCCAATTAGGGTTAGGGCTGAAGCTGAACTCTACAGTATGACCCGTAGGTGGCACTGTGGCGAAACTACTAATGTGCCTGGGAGACAATTTTTGTGAAACTCAGACAAACCATCTAGGATGAGTTTGAAAATGTAGACTCGGAACTGAGAGAAATATTGACCGTAGAAATTTACATTTTGCAGTAATATGACTGCAAATCTGGCCTATTGGTGGTGCTAAAGAGTTTGAGATAGAGACTCCAAAATTGCTATGGTTAATATTGAGACTGTTCTCTATCTGTGTGCCAAATTTCATAACTTCCCTGCAAACAGTTCTATGGGCTGCCATAGATTCCCAGAGCCAAAGAAAAAGAAGTAAGTATATGCCTAAACGCCTTCAGTCTTTGGCCCTAATAATAATAACTACATCATATAAATTATTTATTAATATTTCTTATTTAATAATAATATAATCATCATTATTATTAATTGATTGGGTTGTTTTAATACAATATATAATATATAGTAATTATGACAAAATCCTAATAAACCTAGACAGATTAATATCTGCTTGAGTAAGATGTTTTTCACCCACCTCATTTTTTCCAGAACCAGAGGTGGCAAGTTCCAAACTCGCACCAGACGACAAAGAGCCCTGTGATTCTCTTCGTCCGTTACTACCTGTAAAGCCTGTGGTGAGAGACAAACAACATTTGGTACTTACAAACTGGAAAATGGAGGGAATTGGAGAAACAATAAATATATTCAAGGAGACAAGAAGCATGTGAACAAAAATGCAGACATGAAAAGTATCAATCAATGTAAAAAAAAAAAAAAACTAACAAAACTAATTAAAAACAGAATCAACACTGATGTCCTCCACTCACTGTAGTCTCCAAGATCCCTCTTCTTAGATCCTTTTCCAAAACTTCTATTTCTGGACCAGGAGAAGAAAATGCTTTTCTTTTTATCACCATGTTCATCTCTGCTGTCTTCATTCAGTGACCTTCCCGATTTACTCTTCTTGTCATCCTGGACCTTCAAAAAAATTATAGATTATTTTCCATACTCTAAAACAAAGGCATTACACAAAGATCTCTGTGGTGGCCAATGAGCCATTGATATGCAGAATAAAAATGAGATGCATAGCTGGTCAGGAATTTACTGCGTTTAATTAGATTTGACTGGACGGCATGGTGGGATGTTATCTGAGATGACTGTCTCTCTTTTTTGAAAGCTTGTGTGATAACTATGCTAACACTTGACAATGTAAACAAGAACAGAATGCTGACACTTCAGTCTCACCCCAATTAAATACTCAATTGCATTTAAATACTTTGAAGTGTGAAGGCATTTTTACATACATAGGTCCCAAATACCTTTAAAAAACAGTAAAAGTGAGATACTTTAGTCAACTTATTTGAAACATTACAT